>NC_133236.1:1982500-2012500 GCF_040436345.1 Pagrus major
TTAATAATCATATGGACCTCACCGGCGCAGCGTCACAGCAGGCCAGGTAACACAGTTACTGCACGGCTTTCTGCCTGATATAAACTGTGGCACAGAATATTTAACGATTAGCCAGGGGTCGAACAGCAGGTAGAAGGAGAAGAGGAGGGCGGACAACGCCGACTTACCCACGAGGAGGCACAAACCACACCCAGGAGGGCTCCAAGCGGGGCAACTCGGCCCCACGGCGACAGCAGTCTGCCACACTACAATAAAAGAAAAAGGAGAACCGCGTCACCGATGCGCCCTGTGGCACACTAAGTGGGAGGAAGGACAGCGGTGCGCATACCTGTTGTGCTACAGGAGGAACGTGCGCCACGATGATCTGCCAAGCCAAACAGGGCTCCACCACACAGACACGCAACAACGGCGCAAACACCTGCACCTGGCTCTGCCACGCCAGGCCACAGCCACCACGGAGGACGAGCGGAACCGGAAAGGAAGAGAGGGCTCGCAGGTGTGACCAGACCAGTATAAATAAAGTGCGCCGCGCCGCCCATCAATCAGCGCGTCAATCCACACCTAAGGTGGATGGAGCAAGAAAGAGGGGGGCGGGATGGAAACAAAAAGACCATCCTGCCACATTAACATTAGTCTCATTGAATGTGAAGGGTCTCGGTCATTTAATTAAAAGAGGTCACGTCTTGTCACATCTCAAATCACTGAAGCCAGACATAATTTCTCTTCAGGAAACGCACATTGGTGCAAACGAACAGCGTAGACTAAGAGGGAGTTGGATTTCGCAAAAGGTCACTTTCAGAGTAATTTATAAAGTTTCACTTTCCTATTATTTTTACGATGCATTTTGACAGTAGTGTGTACAAGCTGCACTTGCTGGACTTTTTGTCGTACACGTTGGAGTACCTGGACTAAGAGAAAGGAGTTCCATCATCTCTGCAAAAATTAGAAGAATTACAGAAAACTGGATAAGTATGGAGAACTAAATGTGAATACAGGACATAAAGTTGCATCTGAATGTGTTTATGGGGCATAAAAATATTCTTGATTTTCTAAAAATGGTAGTCTGGGGTTAAGTGGGTGATGGGAAGCTTATGTGATGGGTGGCAAGCGATTATTTATAGGGACTGTTAGGTGCACTGTGTGTTTTCCACATTCTACTGTGGTCAGCTGACAGTCATATCATGAATTGAAATGCAAAGTCTAAAACAAAAATGTCTTACTAATATGCAATAGTCTCAAGCGTTAGGCTAGCATGTGACTGTTAGGACCAGTAATGAAGCATTTTCCAGGTGCAGCTAATGAAATGATGCCATTCATTGAAAGAAGTACACATGTTTATACATGGCCTTTCACACGTGTAGCACACAACAATGTTCAAACAGGGCCCAGGGTAGCAGAGCATGTGTGAACACTGCTACATGGATTAGATCCACAGTACGTGTAAACGTTGGCCCATGTGTAAACGGCAATTGTCTATCATAGCTAGCTAATTAACGTTAGCCACAAGTTGACGATGCTAATGATGGGCTAATACGACAGCAACATAAGGAGCTAGCATTAGCTACATTGACTACATAATGCAGAGTAATAATACATTTCCCCCAACCAAAACGAACCAGCTCATTACCTGTACAACAGAGGCATCCATTTTCAGGCCTCCCCCTCCATCAGTTGTCGCCATCGTTGAACAGCCACTCCAATGTTAACTCTCGTTTCACCTCTTGAGCCATCCAACTTTTTTTGTTTGAAGCCTTTTTGAGTTCAGTCTTTCTTTTCTTGCTCTGTTTGACAGTGCAAGCTGCTGTAGATACAGCTGGTAATGAAAAGTGTGGAATCTTCACTTGACTGTGCAGTATAATAATACACATTGTGCAATATATATTTTCAAATTTTATATAGTATTTATGTGTACAGTTTTTATTTTATTTATTTATTGAAAAACTTGCTGCTGTCAATATCCTGTGCTATACTGAGCCAAATGCAAAAAAATTTCGTTCTGATCTGCACTGTGAGGTGTACTTTTGAATGACAATAAAGAAAAGTCTAAGTCTAATAGTATCCAGTCACGCGCAATGAGTGATGGGCGGAGACAGTGCAGGGTGGGCAGGTAAGGACAGGTTGATAGACAGGTAGGCTGTCAATACAATATCTTCGGGCCGCTAAAATTAATTGGATGAAGTTTTTACAGCCCTGTCGCTGCCAGAGACCATGGTTTTTTTTGGTTTTTTCCCAAATCATTTTATATTTTGATTGCTGTCTGGATGTTAAGAGATTGTATACAAATACAATAAAAAATGTTTCTGAACAGAATTACCAAGCCCAGCTTTAGTGGTCGCTTTATGGATATTGATAAGATGCTTCCAGGACTTAAGGAGACGTATAGATCGTCCCTCTTACAGTCTGACTACAATAAGATCTTAAAATTAAAATATGAATAAAATACTATCCTTAACAAATGTGTTAGCAGCCAATTACTAAAGCTCAAACAGAAATATTTTGAACTCGGTGATAAACCAGAGAATTTATTAGCAAGTCAACTTAGAGGAGAGCAAGCTAATCGAGCCATCCATAGGATTAAATCTAAATCAGGTACATTGGTTACTGACACGAAGCAGATAAATGCTTGCTTCAGGGACTTGGCTTTGGCTGTGAATTTTAAAAGGCGTTTCGTGGAAAAATAGTCCCTCTCATGTTAAGAATGGTGAATGATTCAGTGAAAAATAAGAGGCTCCCCAGTTCACTCTATAAAGCTAATGTTTGCTTGCTCCTAAAAAAGGGGAAAGTAGAGAGTGATCCTGCAAGTTACAGACCAATTGCTCTTCTGAATTGTGACCAGAAGGTGATAACTAAAGTCCTGGCCACAAAATTGGGTAAGCATATCTCAACAATTGTACATCCTGATCAGACTGGATTTATACCAGGTAGATTCTTATTTAGTAATGTTCGTCTTCTTTTGAATACATTATATTCCGTCCATGACAAGGACACGCAAGCTGCCATCTTATCTCTCGACGCCCAGAAGGCATTCGATCAGATTGAATGGCCCTATATGTTAGAGATGTTAAAACAATTTGGATTTGGGGTGAACTTTATAGAGTGGGTTAAAATAATTATTCAAATCCAGTATCTTCTGTTCTGACTAATACAGACAAATCCCAACCTTTTGACCTGCAGTGCGGTATGAGACAGGGCGATCCCCTTTCTCCCCTGCTGTTTGATATTGCTTTAGGACCTCTTGCAATAGGTATCAGGGGTCACCCAGGTATCCATGGTGTAAAATTTGGTAATGTTGCAAGCCTTGTGAATTTTTATGCAGATGATTTATTAATTTGTTTATCTGATCCAGTAGTGTCAATTCCTAATCTCCTGAACTACATCAAGTCATTTAGTAAACTTTCAGGATATACAATAAACTGGGATAAAAATGATTTCATGCCCCTGATGAAGAATCTGAGCCTTGCTTTCTTGAAATCCTTGCCATTTAAATAAGTTACCACCTACTTTACCTATCTTGGATTGAAGATTTCCAGAAACCACAAACTTTTATTTAAATTGAATTTCTTGGACATAGTAGACAAATTAAAAGCTTATATTAGGATCTGGAAGCTGCATCATCTTTCAATGATTGGCAGCATCAATGCTATTAAAATGACTGCACTTCCAAGGTTCTTGTACCTTTTCCAAAACCTTCCTGTTTAAACAACTGGTTTCGGTTATCCTCCCGGTGTTAGTTTAAGAAACCTCTCCAGTGCTGCTCTTTTCTGGAACACAGCTTTCCTACAAATTAGTTGGTCATAACTAGGGCTGGGTATCGACCCTCGGTACTTTTTAAGCACTGACCGAATCACGTCCGTAGCACCGAGTATCAAAAACTGACCAAGCATTCGGTGCCAATTTTCGGTACTTGACAGCTCATTTTATATACGATCAAACAGGAGAAATACCCGTTTCTTCCGTTCAACCAATCCAAAATGTAATAAAGCCTCTGATTGTGTCATTAAATTACCTATCTATCTATCTATCTATCTATCTATCTATCTAGCCTTATAGGCAGGGATGGAGCAGACTTGAGCAGCATGTGCACGGAGTGCTTCTCAGTGCGTGTGATGCTCGAACGGTAAGGATTTGGTGTGGATCGATTTGTGAAACAATAATGTCGCAGAAACATTCAAAAGTGTGGCTGCACTTTACTACTTTTAAATTAAAACAACCTATTGTCAATTTCTTCTAGATTTTGAGATGGATTTGTTTGTTTGGAATAAGTACTAAAAACCCATTTAATTAAGGATTCTCAGGCTGTAGCAATGTTCTAAAATTCTACTGGGGTCTAAAGGGATAATTAATTGTATAAGAAGTATAATATAGAAATATTATTTGTTATCTTCTATATCTTATTTAGGGAGATGACAGGGACGCTGAACCCCAGATACTGTCCCCCATCAAGAGACATGCTGAGCAGCACACTTTTACCAGCATGGTATAATGTAGAAAAAGAAAATGTACAAGCAGAGTTGAAGGCAGCCAACTATCTTGCAATAACATGTGATGGTTGGACCAGTGCTGCTCAGGACCACTACCTCACTGTAACAGGGCATTATACACAGCAAGGGGAACTTAAAGGAAAGGTTCTACACACCAGGGCAGTTTATGAGTCTCAGACAGGGGCCTTCGTTGCAGAAGAGATAGGTGGCATTTTAGAAGAATTTGACATCAAATCTAAAGTAGTTGCCATCACAGTTGACAATGCAGCCAACGTGGACGTAGCAGTCAGAAGAATGCATATATTGAAGTTAGGATGCTTTGCCCATAGCCTTAACCTTGGAGCTCAAAAGCTTTACACAGTGACCACCATCGCCAAGTGGGCAGCCAGGATCTGGGCCGTCATGGTATGGCTTAAGAAGGCCAGCCTTGCGAAGCCGGTGCTTAAGGAAAAGCAAAAGCTCCTGGGTTGGTGGTGTGGCATTTATTGTTTAATATTGTCAGCTGACTGTGAAACAAATTTCCCAACTGAGAAAACAAAGCTATTTAACTGAACTGAAATTTAGGGGTCAGACTAGTAAAAGATGTACTGTATGTGTTGTTGTTCAAGGGCTTCCACAACAAGTGGTCATCCTCGACGTGAAAACCACGTGGAACACTCTCTACCTAATGGTAGAGAGATTTGTTGAGCAGTACCCTGCCATCCAGGCAGCGTCATTAGACCCAAGGCTGAAGAAGTCAATGGAAAGGGACAGGCATTGATAATTGATTTTAAAATAAATCAGGATATCCTCAAGAAAATGAAACCTGGAGATTCTAATAGACAAGGCATGCTTGTGATTTCTTCTCAGACTGGAGAGAGTCTCGGATGATGACTACAGGAAGGCCGAAGACTTTGTCAGGATCATGAAGATCCTGTATACCTCAACCCTCTGTGTGTCAGCTGAGAAGAGTGCCACAGCAGGGCAGATCCTCCCGATATTAGGGAAACTTAAGGACTACTTCAAGGTGACCGAAGAGGACTCTGCCTTTGCCAAATCCATCAAAGAGAAGGTTTGGGGGGACCTCTCCCATCGCTATGAAGTATGTAGTATATTGTTTTATTTCTGATATAAATATAACTATATATATATATATATATATATATATATCTATATATATATGTATATATATATATATATATATATATATAGCCCTTGAACAACAACACATACAGTACATCTTATATATATATATATATATATATATATATATATATATATATATATATATATATATATGTGTGTGTGTGTGTGGGAGATACACTAATAATAAATGTAATTTATTGATCACTGGCTATTAATAAAACACTCGTTAATGGGGCACCACCTCCGTTGTTTTGTCTATTTGAATAATCCGGAGGTAATTAATCAAATTCGACTGGACAAGTTTAACTTGTATCAATTCTTATCAATTTCAGATCAATTTATTCATCTCATAAATGAAGTAGTGAATTCTACACATATCCATCGGTTCTCCACATTAAAAACAAAGCTGCACAGACAATGACATACGGTTAAATATGTTTATTGACTAAATAATTCAGATTAAATAAATGAAATGGCAATTTAAATGAATAACAACAGGTAACAGGAAATATGGAATAACTAAGTAATGGGTTACTAGTGGAATATGGGCTGATCGTGAGATCACGAGTTAGGTTGAAGCATTTAAATATTACGGGAGTAACTTTAGATACTAACGAGACCCTAACCGAATTTCTCTTAAACTAAAAGATCAGAATCAGAGCCATAGACACCATCTCATGTATCATGTGTGAATCCAGCTGTTGTGAGTGATGGAGAGCCTACTTTCTTAGCAGAGTTGCGGAGTCCGCGGCAGCGGATTCCCTCGGGTGATTTGCGGCTCTAGCTGGCAGTCCCGGTCGAATGGCCGAGGGTCAGCTCGTCCGGTATCAGTCGGTTGGGCACCTCGGTCCAGTGTCTTAGGAAGAGGGCAGCTGGTCCCGTACCGATCCGGTGCAGATCTTGGCTCAATGCCCAGCGGGATGGTACCGCTAGCGAGCGCTGGGGGCTTGTCAAAGAGTCTGTCTTTCGTTGGAAAACCGCTTGCACTGTCTCGGACACAGCAAGTTGCTGTAGTGTCGTGATGATGATTGTGATAAGGATGTTCTTCTTCGTTTCTTCGAGTGGTTCTCAGGCTCTGACTTTGTAAACTAAATTTAACTTCTTGAATAAAATAACTGAGGATGATACATTGATCAGGCGGATCTTCCGTTGTTAGTTAATGCAAGATAATCTAAATTAAGTTCACTTCTTCAAAAGCAGGTTACGATACTTAACTGTATAAAACAAATTAAAACAGAACTTTGTTCTGGTACAAACTTAATAAAAGAAGCTAATCAATACTGCGAAAAATATAAAAGTGAGAAAAATCAACGGGTGAGCACTTCTGCTGAGATCGCTGTCTTGGAGCGTGTTTCAAAGTAAAGTAAAGAGCTTCAAAAATAAGTTACAAGAGTAAAACTTAAAACAAAAGAAAACTTAAACTTAAACAACAACTGAAAACTAAAAAAACTGAAAACTGCTAAAAAAACCTAAAACTGGACTCGAGAGACGTGATCTCTCCGTTTTATTATTTACAAATCGAGGCGTGTCTGGGCGGGGCTTACCGGCTTTTGTCTCCAAGATTTAGTGGAGGTGTGAAGATTCACAGAAACTCACTAAACTAAACCGTGCTTCACCTTTCACAGACTCTCACCATGGCTCAATAGATGTACTTTGTCTATCATGAAAAGGATTATGACGTGATTAAAATCACGTATACATATTTCTCCTAGTTCTAGCTTAATACTTGTTAAAGAAAGACATATCAGAGACATTTACTGGTTATAACCATGAACATATTAAACAGAATATTTCTCGTCCAACTGTACCAGGACTCACCATCAGGAGGTGCTGTGGTTCCACCGAACACAGGACAGATTAAACATTAAAACTTGATCTCAGTCAATCTTAATTGTAGAGAAACGGGAAAAAGATCAGTTTTATGAACTTCTTTTACTGTTCCTTAATTTGTTAGAATTAAGAATGTGAGATACTGACT
This sequence comes from Pagrus major, assembly GCF_040436345.1. Classification (NCBI taxonomy): domain Eukaryota; kingdom Metazoa; phylum Chordata; class Actinopteri; order Spariformes; family Sparidae; genus Pagrus; species Pagrus major. The sequence continues at coordinate 1,990,085 of NC_133236.1, forward strand.
TAATGGTTAATTAGAAATGGTCTGAAATCTGGAGGAATACAGAGGCCATTTGAATGGAATGTCCCACAGATAGTGAGACCAGATGTGTCGTAAATAACAGAAGACAGAGTGAGAGCATAGAACAAACACCAGAAGGTGTCTGGTGTCCACTCTGGAGAGTGTGTTTGTGAATCAGAAGTCAGACAGACAAAGAGGGTGAGAGAGAGAGAGAGAGACATCAGGCGTGTTACTTAATCTGCAAATGTAAAGACATTGTATTAACACAGTCTCTGATGACCAGATAGCTCCGGTCCCTCCTGATGTGGAGAGAGTAGGTAACTCCATGTTTCCTCAGACTGACCTGTGAGGGAAGGATTTATCTGTTTGGAGGGGAAAGAGAGTTCAGAAATGGGAGTTTAGTTGTAAATTAATTAAGAATGGTCCTCATCTGAAGTCTTTATGGTTCAGGAAAACACTGTCCTCTCTGCCAGGAGATAAGGTGTCAGCCTGGAAGGCGCCTCCTTCCTGTAAATCGTCTTCATCCATATGAAAGGAGTTAACAAGAACAACAGGGCCTCAATGTAATGCAGAGGCGATGGACATGTGTTCCTACATATGTATATATATATATATATATCCATATATTATTTCTGATATAAATAATAATAATATAAAACTAGTTGACTCCAAAACACACCACCAAACTTTAAAACATTTAATCTTTTCCTTTTAGGATTATACCCTTCGACTTTTACTGGAGGAGGCCACTGCCATTGACCCGCGATTTAAAGGCAAGGTCCAGGATGATGCCGTTTGGATCCGCTTGAAAGAACAAGCTCTTGGGAATACAAAGGTGGTGTCTGTGTTTCATGAATAATGATCATTGTAGAGTAGATATCTGCAGTGTATATTTGTATTAATGTACTGTGTTTCTGTGTACAACCATTATTTCCATGTGAAAGGGGCATGCACAAGTTAGACAGGAGGAGGAGGAAGAGGAAGAGGACGTTGGTGATGAAGATGGGTCTTCTGGTGAAGAGATTGCAGCAGCTGCACCTGTAAGACCTAGACCTGCAAACTGATATTCTTACTTTATTAGCACAATAAACCTAATGCTTGATGAATGATGAGTCTTTTGTTTGTATATTCAGCTCCCACAAAAAAGGCACAAACTCTCTGCTCTGGGGGAGCTATTTGAGGATGAAGGCCGGGCCCTGACAGAAAGCATGGTGGACAGCAGCACAAGTGCCATCGCCCCCAGTGAGAACATCAAGAGAGAAATGGATTTGTACAGAAGCCTCCCTGCTGTACTATCTTCAGTGGACCCAGTGACATGGTGGTTGGAAAAGAGGGACCTGATGCCAGTGCTTGCATACATTGCCCCTAAATACCTGTGTGTACAGGCATCCTCTACACCCTCTGAGCATATGTTTTCCACAGCTGGGGATACCATAAGCACTGAGCGTGCGTCTATTTCACCTGAAAAAGTAGACATGCTTCTCTTTTTAAAAAAGAATTCTTAAGTCTGCTTTTTTCTTAGTCCACAGACCACCACTCCCTCCCAATGGGTAGTTTAATGTTAATGTTCTTGCAAAGTTGGTCTATCAGCAGTTCACAAATTTACCAACAGATGGTGGGGCTTTTAGTCTCTTAATCTTTCTTTTTCTGAGACATCCGCCAGGAGGCCAGTTTTTGGCGACAGGTGCTGGATATTTATTTAAATCACAATTGTTTTTAATTTTGTACTGTATTTTATTTATACAACTTTTTGTGAGCCATGCGCCAGGAGGCCAGTTTTTGGCGACAGGTTTTTCATTTTATATTGTATTTTATTTATACTGGATTGTATTTAAACAGAGAATCAGAATCAGAATCCTTTTATTGTCATTGCACAAGTGTACAACGAAATTTTAGCAGCATCCGAGTATTTCACACACATAAATTAAAGTAAAAGTACAAGGTAAGTAAGTAAAAAAGTACAAAAGTACGGCAAATAGTGCAATGTATAAAATATAAATAAAAAATAAATATGTGCAGAGGTGCAGGTTGTAAATCGACTTATTGCACATGTTCTTGGGTAGTGTGTGTGTGTGTGCGTGTGTGTCAGTGTCCGTTTGTGTTCAGTGCAGTGATGGCCTGTGGAAAAAAGCTGTTTCTGAGTCTGTTTGTCCTTGTTTTGATGGACCTGTAGCGCCTGCCAGAGGGTAACAGGTCGAACAGGTGATGTGCTGGATGGGTACTGTCTCTTGTGATTGCCTCAGCTCTGCTGGGATGTGTAAATGTCTTTGAGGGAAGGGAGGGGGCAACCGATGATCTTCTCTGCTGTCTTGACCACTCTCTGGAGCCTCTTCCTATCTGCCTCGGTGCAGTGGGAGAACCACACTGTGATGCAGTAAGTTAGGATGCTCTCAATGGTAGAGCGGTAGAAAGTCACCAGCAGCTTCTCACAGATGTTACTTTTCCTGAGCACTCTCAGGAAGTGCAGACACTGCTGTGCCTTCTTGATGACAGCTGAGGTGTTTGCAGACCAGGAGAGGTTAGCAGAGATCATGGTGCCCAGGAAGGTGAAGGTGTGGGCCCTCTCCACGCAGTCGCCGTGTATGTAGAGGGGAGATGGATCTGTCTTGTGTTTCCTGAAGTCCAGGATGATTTCTTTGGTCTTTGTGGTGTTTGAATGGAATGTCCCACAGATAGTGAGACCAGATGTGTCGTAAATAACAGAAGACAGAGTGAGAGCATAGAACAAACACCAGAAGGTGTCTGGTGTCCACTCTGGAGAGTGTGTTTGTGAATCAGAAGTCAGACAGACAAAGAGGGTGAGAGAGAGAGAGAGAGACATCAGGCGTGTTACTTAATCTGCAAATGTAAAGACATTGTATTAACACAGTCTCTGATGACCAGATAGCTCCGGTCCCTCCTGATGTGGAGAGAGTAGGTAACTCCATGTTTCCTCAGACTGACCTGTGAGGGAAGGATTTATCTGTTTGGAGGGGAAAGAGAGTTCAGAAATGGGAGTTTAGTTGTAAATTAATTAAGAATGGTCCTCATCTGAAGTCTTTATGGTTCAGGAAAACACTGTCCTCTCTGCCAGGAGATAAGGTGTCAGCCTGGAAGGCGCCTCCTTCCTGTAAATCGTCTTCATCCATATGAAAGGAGTTAACAAGAACAACAGGGCCTCAATGTAATGCAGAGGCGATGGACATGTGTTCCTACATATGTATATATATATATATATATCCATATATTATTTCTGATATAAATAATAATATAAAACTAGTTGACTCCAAAACACACCACCAAACTTTAAAACATTTAATCTTTTCCTTTTAGGATTATACCCTTCGACTTTTACTGGAGGAGGCCACTGCCATTGACCCGCGATTTAAAGGCAAGGTCCAGGATGATGCCGTTTGGATCCGCTTGAAAGAACAAGCTCTTGGGAATACAAAGGTGGTGTCTGTGTTTCATGAATAATGATCATTGTAGAGTAGAAAGTCACCAGCAGCTTCTCACAGATGTTACTTTTCCTGAGCACTCTCAGGAAGTGCAGACACTGCTGTGCCTTCTTGATGACAGCTGAGGTGTTTGCAGACCAGGAGAGGTTAGCAGAGATCATGGTGCCCAGGAAGGTGAAGGTGTGGGCCCTCTCCACGCAGTCGCCGTGTATGTAGAGGGGAGATGGATCTGTCTTGTGTTTCCTGAAGTCCAGGATGATTTCTTTGGTCTTTGTGGTGTTCAGAGACAGGTTGTTCGCTGAGCACCACTCAGACAATTTCAGGACCTCGTCCCTGTAGGCAGACTCATCTCCCCCCGTGATCAGTCCCACCACCGTCGTGTCGTCTGCGAACTTAACGATGGTGTTACTGGAGTGGGCGGGTTCTTAATACAGCTGTTTGAGTTAAGATAACATTAAACACAACACTGAAGCATTTGAGAAGTTTTGGCTTATTTTGTTGAATGAAAAAAAAAAAAGGTTATTGAAATTTGTTTAACACTCATCCAAGTAAGGTATCGAAAAAGTAATGTTTTGGTATCGGTATCGAATCCCAGGTATCGGTATCGGCACCGGTATCAAAAAATTTCAAACGATACCCAGCCCTGCCCACCGCCAAACCAGTCATGCTGAATCATGTTACAGGCAGCATAACGTTCACCACGGCGTCTCCAGACTCTGTCACACCTGTCACATGTGCTTAGTGTGAACCTGCTCTCATCTGTGAAGAGAATAGGGTGCCAATGGCAGACCTGCCAATTCTGGTGGTCTCTCAAGAATGCCAATCGAGCTGCACGGTGCTGAACTGTGAGCACAGGTCCCACTAGAGGACTATGGGCCTTAATGCCACCCTCACAGATCTGTTTCTGACACTTTGGTCAGAAACATGCACACCAGTAGACTGATGGAGCCTGGCTTCCCTTTGACTGCTAGGCAGGGCCGGATTCAGGGAGGTACGACTAGAAGCAGATGGAAAACCAAGGTTATTTCAAGGCTAAACACCAGGCAAAAGAGAACTCACGATAGCAAAAATGGCTTGAAGGTGGCTGCATTGACTGTGGTAGCTGTGGAACTGGCAAGGTGGAAATGGCTGAGCAGAGTATTTGAGGTGGTCTTGATTATGGCGAAGCAGTGCAGCTGTTGGCTTGTTCCTGACTCTATCACACCTGCAGATAACCATTTATAACAAGGAGAGAGAGAGAGAGAGGAGAGAGAGAGAGAGAGAGAGAGAGAGAGAGTAGTTCCAAGGCAGACAGCTAGTTAGCTAGGTACTTACAGAACAGATAATGTTTAAGAAACAGATGAAACACGCCTATATCTGCATATGGCATCTATGGTCAAGGTTAGAGAAAATATTGTAGTCAATAAAAAGGCAAACTTTAATTGCATGTCTGTGACCTGGGAAAAAGCTATTTTACGCTCCACCACCCCAGCCTCAAAAACCCTCTACCGTTGCAACAAAAAGCAAACAATATTGTTTTCATTGGCACATAATGTTGGCATCAGGTGTGGAATCGTCCAAAATGCAAGTCCTTGATTACTGGGCTCTATCTTTAATCTATCATACTGCCTGCTTTACTTTTGGCCAGTTAATTACCAATGGCTGCAATGGCAGTTTGCCACACTTGAGTGAGATCTCATCATTTAATCAGAGTCATGTTTAAAAAGCTGTTCAGTATCTCCTGCTGTGATTACAACAGCAGTACCATTACACAAGGGAAGGACTGAAACAAATCATCATAACTCAAAACTGCATTGTAAAGCTTGAGTAATACTGCATCATTATAAACTGTATAATAATTTTGGTAAAGAAAGCAGTTCTACATATGATGCTCAAGCTGGCACTTCTGATCTCTGATAGACATTATGTAATAAGAGGAAACAACCTCTTGTTTGCTTGTGATAATGATTCATAATCTCATAAACAATAATTAACTCTGATAAATAACTCCTGATCTTGAGATAACAGCATTAAAATATAAAAATTGCAAGCTGGGCTGTTTTCAGCTTCCATACTTAAAGAGAGGCGCATTGGACATGACAGATCGCAGAAATGGGTCTGATGCCACACACTTTCAGACATTTTGTTTTTAAAAAGCCTTCTTGGTGCTGCACTTGACTGTATTCACAAACTGTGACAGAAGAAAGAATGGCAAAAGAGGCTTGAGAGAGATCAAACCCTGCTCACTCTCGCACCTCCATACTTCTAGCTAATTGCAGCATGAACTCTCCATTGTCGGATTGTTTGTTTTGGAAAGAAAGAGCTAACATGCATGAGCTTTCAGATCAATGCTGAGCTCCTTAGACTTTTCCATTTTAATGTTTGTGAATGAGTGTAATGGGTGTGTATCAAACAAGCCCTATTAAAATGGGCCCAGAAAAGTCATCAGCCATTATCAATCATAATCACTCAGAAGAAGTTAAGAGGCCATGCTGCAAAGCAAATTTGACTGACACAACTTTCTATAATCACCAACATTGATCGTATATTTTTGACCAAGCAGATTTGGTCACATTTTCAGAAGACCTATAATAAATTCATTATTGAACCAAACTTCATTATTGTTTTTTGTGACAAATTAGTATATTACTCATTCCATCACAGAAAAATGAGAGTTGTAGAATCACTGGAACTCAAGACTGCCATGATATACTGTACATGTTCTTTACAAGTGTTTGTAAACTATTGACCACAACTGTACGGAGGGCTTTACAAAAAACAATAGTGTTCACACTGTATATCTTAGCCTGATCATACTGCTAACACTTAAATATATTCAGTCCTAACATGTTTTGATAAAAACAATGTGTCTGAACCAAACTAGCTGACCTGCCACACCTTTGTCTTTTTAAGACCAGAATTCCAGTCCAGCCATCCCACGCCACCTTTCTGGTGCATAAAACCAAGGCAAATTCCCTGCTCTAAAAAAGGAGTGGCTAAAAGAATTTCCCACTATTGCACTGATATTTTTGTAAATGTTGCAAACTTTGTAATAAATGGCAAAACATGAATTAAAACAAAACATTCCAACTAGCTGGAAAGGCTTTTGTGCAAGTTTTGATGAATGAATGAATGATGAAATTATGGGTAAATACATACAAACATGTTAGTAATTATTTTGATCTTCAAGATTTGAATTTGCATAGAAACAAATGAAATATATAAAATAAAAAACAACAAGGGTTTGAACTAAACATTGAGAAGAGGTGAATACTGCCTCCTATTCATTTGAAGCCGGTGGCTAGGAACTACAAAAAGCATTGCATACATACAGCAGATTTACCATGAATGAACCAATGTTTCTATGTATACCTTAATTGTTCAGGCCCTTATGCCACCTACAGATGACCTTTTTTGTGACAGCACAGATCTGTCCAAACAAATTATGTTAAGAACTGCGAATGTTGGTATCAGCACGTATGTTTTGGTTAATTTTGCTTTGGGTGCCGGTCAGCCATTAATCAGTAACTAGCCATTAAAAATAATTAAAAATAAATAAATAAATGAATAGATAAATAAAATGAAGGAAAATAAGATGCAGTTGTGAAGTTAGCTTTCATTCCTGAGAGCTAACCAGCAGTCACTTGTCAGAGCTAACTTTAGCTAGCTTGACTTTTAGCTCATCCTTCTTCTTCTTCTCAAAGTGCTTTTCCATGTGTTAAGTCACAGTAGGTCTCGATGAAACAACGTACTCGGGCTCGAGGTGTCGAACTAGATCTCTGAATCCCTCACCCTCTATCACGCCGATTGGCAGCATATCAGACATGACAGCAGGGTGATTGCTCTTAATGTGGTACTGCATAGTGCTATAGTACTACTACTAAACTGAAGAGTAGCATCACACATTTTACCTTACATTTGACTTTGGTGCCTTTCTGGAGGAAATGTTCCTATACTGAGCTTTTTTTAGTGTGTTTCACTTTTTATCTCAGAATGCTCTATTGAAGCCATTAGCAGACATTGTGTCTGCATGCATAACTGGTGAACAATATATATACCATAATCAAACTGTATGTTGTCTTGTAAAGAAACAAAGAAGACATGTAAAACACACAGCTAGCTCACCAGCACTTCTTTTACTGCTTAAGTGGCTCATTGAGATCATCTACACATCTTTCAGTATTTTGTAGGGGAGCGTACCTATGTTCCCCGATCGGGGAACCCTAACCCTAACCTAACCCTTACCCTAACCCTAACCTAACAGCGGGGAACATAGGACCCTTTTTCAAAAAAAAGGTCCTATGTTCCCTGGTCACATACACAGCGGGGAACATAGGACCCGGGGAACATAGGGATGATCCCTTTTGTAGTGTAGCTGGCCAGACTGCTACTTCTTACAAGCCACCCCCTTCTCTGTAATTACAATGGATGGATGTCAAAATAATCATGTTGTAACCAGGAATGTCAGTCCATGAGTTGCAGACAATCCCTAGTCGACATGAAGTGCAGCTCAGTATGAAGAATTTGTTCAAGTTTCTTTTTTCAAAATGTCATCGATACAGCTCTGCCAAGCATAATCTCTGTGTCCTCAGATGACCATATGAAGAAAAAGGTAAAATAGAGTTCACTATTCCTATTTCACTCACCGCAACAGTCTTAAAACTACTGTCTCGGAGGCTCTGCCTGGCATCTGCTGTTCTCTGGTTTTCCAGTTTGGCCGGTCACTCGTAGACGTGGCTGCTGAAAACCATGACACAGGCAGACTTGTAAACTCATGACACAAGAATGTTCCAGGACTTCCATCTTCTGAGTTTACATTACACACACGTCATTGAGGACACATTTCCCGTGACAGTTCTTTGGGCTTTCGTGGTAATGCGACACATGCATTCCATTTGGTCCACTGTTTCAACAAGCTGCATTCTGTCACATATTAATGTGTTACAGCCTACTCTTACATGACCATGAATTTAGTAATGTAAATTAGTTTTATTATCTGCATTTGGAGACTTGAAGCAGACACAGACAAACACCCCTAGCAACTACTATGGAGTGTTTCATAATATCAAGATACTCATGTTTGTATCTATTAGCTCTCTAAATCTATCCAGATTTAATCTATCGAGAGAGACCATAGCCTGATCTAGGGAAGAGGATTAGGTCCACTTTGAAAAATGTTCAGACTCTTTAACTTTAAACTTCACTATAAACTATAAACTCGTTTTAAAAAATCAAAAAGTAAGAATTCTGAGGAAAAGAAACATAGAGTTTTTAAAAAAATGATCACAGTGGCCTCAATCTATTTCTGTACTGTTCAGATCCAGCATCTACTGGGAGTGAATGCGAAAAAAATGTACTTTTTCGATTAGAAATTCATTCATTTATTTATGTTTATTTATTTAATTATATGTATATATAATATTGTTACCATTAATAATAATGGTAACAATAATAATAATAATTATCTATCTATCTATCTATCTATCTATCTATCTATCTAGATAGATAGATCTAGATTCTTCTATCTAGATAGATAGATAGATAGATAGATAGATAGATAGATAGATAGATAGATAGATAGATAATTATTATTATTATTGTTACCATTATTATTATTTTATTTCATTGCTCTGTGGCACACACATCTATATAAAAAGGTGTACAGTCTGGCTCATTGTGACTGGCTGTCTTGGGGAAGAACTGTAATCACACAAGCGAAATGTGTGAAATGCTGTCCTGTCAATGGAACATTCAGATCGTACATTAACATGACAGGAACTCGGCTCTGAGGAGACACACTTTCGGACAGATTTTATCATGTGCCAAAGACTGAATAACTCCTCGGTCTATTGAGTGTAAGTTACTTTTAATCTCAGATACAAAGTCTTTTCATTCACTTTGAAGCAATAACTCAGCAGTTTATAACCACAAAATCGAAGCTCTGTTTGTGCTCTGCTGTGATAGCAATGTTTTTAATATTTTTTTCTTTCTCCATTTTAAATGAATAATTTTAACAGAGAAAGTAAATTATAAGAGAAACATGAATGACACTGTTGAGAACACAGTAATTGTGGAGATTGGATATATATATATATATATATATATATATACATACATATACATATATATATATATATATATATACATACATATACATATATATATATATATATATATATATATACATATACATATATATATATATATATATATATATATATATATATATATATATATATATACATATATATATGTATATATATATATATATATATATACATATACAGTCATGGAAAAAATTATTAGACCACCCTTGTTTTCTTCAATTTCTTGTTCATTTTAATACCTGGTACCACTAAAGGTATAATACAATGAACACGACAAAAAATGCAGCTGATCACATAATACTTTATGTCCTATTTGACATTCTTAAGCTTAATTGTATTCCCAGGGTATATAAGAGGCCATGTCATGTCATAAGCAGCACTGCACATGCAAAGGCTTAGAGTGGTTTCCTGCTTACATTCAAGCCATAGCACAACTCAGAAGTTGTCAGCTCTCACATAATGCCTAAAACAAAAGAATTATGTGAAGCCACAAAGGCAGCCATTTTGGCACTGCTGGAAATTGGCATGAGTAAGAGACAGGTAGCAAAAAAACTAAAGATCTCCAAGACAGCTGTTCATTACAACAAGAAAAAACAAGCCGAACACGGCACTACCAAATTGCTACCTGGCCGCGGCAGGAAACGTCTCTCTACCCCACGAGATGACCGTGCACTCGTCCGTTCCTGTGTCAGGAATCGTCGTCAGACCTCCAGGGACCTTAAAAATGAGTGGGCACTGTCGAGAAATGTGACTTGTTCGGCAAGGACAGTTCGAAACCGACTTGTTGAAGCTGGTCTGAAGTCACACAGAGCACGGAAGAAGCCCTTCATCAACGAAAGGCACAGGAAGGCCCGGTTACTCTTTGCTAGGGATCACAAGGATTGGACTGTTGATGATTGGGCTAAGGTTCTCTTCAGTGATGAATCCAATTTTGAGTTGATGCCCACTCCAGCTAACTTACTGGTTAGGAGGAGGCCTGGAGAAGCCTACAAACCAGACTGTCTTGCCCCTACAGTAAAACATGGGGGTGGATCAGTGATGATCTGGGGTTGTTTCAGTATGAGTGGAACAGGGCAAATGCAATTGTGTGAAGGGCGAATGAACCAGGTCATGTACAGGGCTACTCTTGAAAACAGTCTTCTTCCATCAGCTGGAAAACTCTTTCCTGCCTCGAATGACTGGATTTTCCAACAAGACAATGCCCCTTGCCACACAGCAAGGTCAGTTAAAGCCTGGATGGAGAACCACAACATTCGCACCATGCCTTGGCCTGCTCAATCACCAGATCTGAATCCAGTTGAAAACCTATGGAAAATCATCAAACTCAAAATGGAGAACCACAAGCCCAAAAACAAAGCAAATTTGTTTGAATTTGTGCAACAGGAATGGGCTGCTGTGACAGCAGAACAATGTCAGAAGCTGGTGGAGAGCATGCCAAGACGCATGGCTTCAGTCATCAAAAACAATGGTTACGCAATCAAGTACTAACTCCTGTGTGTATCATGTGTTTAAAGCAAACAGAAAAGAAAACATGGAATGCTTAAAAGCAGTGTTTTTGGCAGTACAGTGCCATAGCTATTGATGTAAGAACTTAAGTGATTTTGGTTACTATCAAGAAAACCATGGAAAATGGCTAGATATCAGCTCTTAAATTAAACTCTTACGAGCTATTTTTGTTGTTATCATTATATTTGTCCAAACAAATGTACCTTTAGTTGAACCAGGCATTAAAATGAACAAGAAATTGAAGAAAACAAGGGTGGTCTAATAATTTTTTCCATGACTGTACATCTCTGACCTGTCAAGACATTGACTTAAGACCTCTGAGGGTGTCCTGTGGTGTCTGGCACCAGGTCGTTTTATAGTGGATCCTCTGGGTCCTGTACGTTGGGGAGTGGGGCCTCCATGGATCAGACCTGCTCCAGCACGTCTTCCAGATGCTCGATCAGATTGGGATCTGGAGAATTTCAACACCTTGGGCCCTTTTTTCTGTTCCTCGAGCTGTTCCTGAGCAGTGTTTGCAGTGTGTCAGGGCACACTGTCCTGCTGGGGGGCCACTGCTATCGGGTAGTGTTGTTGTGATGAGGGGGTGTACTTGGTCCACAACAGTGATTGGATGGGTGGTGCGTGTCAAGTGGCATTCACATGAATGCCAGCACCCAAGGTTTCCCAGCAGAACATTGCATTGTGATGAGATTATCAATGTTATTCATGTCACCTGTCAGTGGTTTTAATGTTGTGGCTGATCGGTGTATATATATATATATATATATATATATATATATATATATATATATATATATATATATATATATATATATATACATATATACATATATATATATATATATCCTGCTCAAGGACACCAACATTTGTCTGCGGCAGGGGTTCAACATGTGACCTTTCATGATGGTAGAGTCACTCCTGCTGCTAGGCCAACCTGCCACCACAACTGTGGATAAGTAATGAGCCGTTTCTGTGACTCCATCCTGCTGAGCCCTGCTGCTCAGCTTTTCTGGTGAGCCCTGGTGTCATGATGCAAAACTGGATGGAAAAGACTGAAAATGGGTTATGTTATTTATTTGAAATACCTTTTGTTTTACTGGAGACCAAGCAATAGTTCCACATTAAAAATCACTTCTTTACCACTACCTTAACAAACATGCCACTTCTTTTTCACCCAGTATCACAAAGCTGAAAAGCAAGTGTGTCATCTCCATGGCAACTATTCCACAAACAAAACTGGAAAAGCCTGGAGTGGTCATGGTCACTTGATACATGAATCATCCTTCTTTGTGTGGAAGTCAGAGTATCACAGCAGGATCAAATTAGAGAGGCTGTTTTCAGGTGAAACCAGAGTCCCTGTATTCAGTTCAAACATGATATTCTTTGTTTTGGCAAGTACAATACATTTTTGTGTTTACACAAAATATCTTCCAAAGCACTATTTAGGGTGGCTGCAACCTAAGAAAACACATGCAAGTAGACAAAACATCAGCATCTACTGTCTACTAGTGGTCACAGAGGATGAATGACAGTTTCTAAACCACTTCTTAGGTGGAGTAATAAATAAATATATAAATAAATAAGAAATACCGAGATTTCACAGTGGATGATGAAAAATGTCCTATTTACTAATGAATCCAAGTTAAGAGATTTATAGCAGTAAAAGGAGGGTGTATGTAAGGAGACAAACAGGAGAGAGAATGATACCAGTGTTTCAAACCCAAAGTGATACATGAAACTAAGTGCTGTATCGTAGGCAACTGGACTTGTTTCAGTTTCTTGAAGACGTTTCACCTCTCATCCAAGAGGTTTCCTCAGTTCTAACTAACTGGAGGGGAGTTGGCAGGCTTTTAAGCTGTGTCTGGGTGCGGTGGGTTTTGTCTCCTCTGGAGATGGACACCTGCACAGAATTGACTCCACCCTGACCAAGGAGAAATACCACTTCAGAGACATCCTGCACCCTCTGGTTTGATCTTTGTCAAGAAAGATACATACTGCAGCAGGACAATGAGCCCAAAAACACCTCAAGATTTGAGGTGACTATGATTGAGAACTACTTGAAGACCAAAGAAGACAAATAGTCCAGGTGATAGGTTAAAATAATTGTTCACTTTTTCATAAAAGCATGAAACGTGGTTGGGGAGTGAGCTCCTGACCCAAGCGAAGGAGTTTAAGTATCTCGGGGTCTTGTTCATGAGTGATGGGAGAATGGAGCATGAGGTGGACAGACAGCTTCGTGCAGCGTCTCGATTTACCGGTCCCATCTATGTTCCAACCCTCACCTATGGCCACGAGCTGTGGGGTAGTGACCAAAAAGAACAAGATCGCGGATACAAGCGGCCGAAATGAGTTTCCTCCGTAGGGTGGCTGGACTCAGCCTTAGGGCATAGGGTGAGGAGCTCAGACATCCGGAGGGAGCTCGGAGTAGAGCCGCTGCTCCTTCACGTCGAGAGGAGCCAGTTGAGGTGGTTCGGTCATCTGATCAGGATGCCTCCTGGGCGCCTCCCCATGGAGGTTTTCTGGGCACGTCCAACTGGGAGGAGACCCCGGGGCAGACCCAGAACCCGCTGGAGAGATTACATATCTCATCTGGCCTGGGAATGCCTCGGGATCCTCCCGGAGGAGCTGGAAAGTGTCGCTGGGGAGAAGGAGGTCTGGAGCTCCCTACTGAGCCTGCTGCCACCGCGACCCGACTCCAGACAAAGCGGAAAATGATGAAGATGAAGATGAAGATGAAGATGAAACATGGTACAGTTGTACAGTCTGGGGCTCTGAACATTTTCAGATATGGAGCCATCGCAAAAATGCCATCTGGCGGGCAAATGCGCACCCTCTACTCGTGTTTTAAAGATCTTGATCTGGCTAGACCCAATTATTATATTTAATACCATTTTTCCTTTTTAAACACCTCTGTTTACAGAATGCATAGCAATGACCTAATGTATCTATTTGTGGCTATGAAAGACTAATATACTATATACATATGCGAAAAATGATATGGGTTATCGCAACCAGTTCACCTTTCCAAGTACTCCAGCTGAGCCATTTATGAGCCTGTGGCATCGCTGTCTCCTTTTCTTCCCTTAAGGTACCTCCCTCTAAATTGTGGCTGTGTTGGATGGCTTCCAGCTGGATTTTAAATATGCAGCCCCTCCCTCAGTGTCTCGTTGAATTAGGGCCATGACATCTTTGGGGAGCTCAACAGTAGAGCCAGCGCCCTGGTACTACCTGCACTGTCCTTAACTCAATGATGTAGTTAATATGGCGATAGTAAAACAAATTCAACTTTCATATTTGTTACATGTTACATGTTACAGCTAACAGATTTGGTTGCTCGGTAATAGTTATTTTGTTGAGAAAGCTGAAGTAATCAACATTCCTGATCACATACCAGAATCCTTTCAAATCCTGCAACTCTTTCACAAAACAACTATAGATCATCTTGTGATGAGATCACACCAGAACAAAACATGTACAACATGAAACATGGTATAGTTTACTTGTTTCACCAAACTCACTTCTCTAATGTCATCTGTTCCATTGTGCCATTCACAGCAGGTGTGACCCCATTGCAAGATGGTCTCCAGTTTTACCTAACCTCATCTTTATATTAACCACACACCTATGACGTTTATTCTTTTTATTTTAAGTTTCTATGGCAATATTGGGGGGCAGTGGTAGCCTAATTCCTGGACCTGTAGCGCTTGTCCCTTCCCCATTACCACCACTAATGCTGTTTTTCCACTAGCACTTTTGGCCGCACAGAGTCAAACTGAGCCGTGTTGATTTGCTTTTCCATCAGCAGTTTTCCTGTGCCGAGTTGAGCCGAGCTGCACCAGCAATGGACCAAGCCAGGCCCACCCCACCTCCAAGCAGGCCGCGGTGACGACTCACAACTGTGACCAGCCCATAACAAGCACCCGTCTTCCCCTCAAACCGTTACTCAGCTCATGTCTGTGTAGGAAACCTGAGAGAAGGACATTTATAAAAGTCTGCGTGTTCAGCTCTCAGTACTTTTGTAGCTTCTAACCAAATTTCTTTATTTTCTCTCATCCTGTTTGGACTTTCAAACATCTGCTGTGGTCTTCGTGTTCACTTTCAGTTGTTTCAGGAGTCACGTTTAGTTACTGCTGGTGAAAACGCAACATTTCCTGTAATGCTGCTTCATAATAAAAGATTTTAAATGACTAAATAATGGGCGTTTTTTTGTTGTTGTGAATTTTCACTATTACTGTGCATCTCCTGGACTACAAGGAGTCCTGACTGTCATGGACTTTCCTCCACAGTCACCTGAAGTCAACTTTTTACTCAAACTGTTAAACTTATATTATCATTTGTAAAGAATAACAATGGTAGTATGTAAAAATGCTAAATAAAAGTATATTGACTCAGGTTTTCAAACCTTTGAACCTTACTCTAGATAAACACACTAGTGCTTGCTAGTAACACAAAACACAGCATGTGACTCCATGATAAAATGTAGTGTATACTGGCGTGTTGATCTATTATCTAAAAAAATGTCTAAAGTGATTTCTGTGAATTTTGACTCCCTTTTTCCTTGTAGGACAAATAAGGAATTAATTATGTGGTTTTGGTGGTGCTCTGGATCCTAGTGGCAGGGACAAAGCAATAAATCAGGGGTGCCCAAACTTTGTTTCCCTTTGGGGAGCTGAATTTAGTATTTTTATCTCACAACAGATACATCAACATAATAGCCATTCTTATTATAATTAGGGCCCGAGCAGGAAACCTGCGAAGGCCCTATTGTATCTGTAAGGATTATTATTATTATTCTTAATCTAAAGGATTATTATTATTATTCTTAATCTGCCCAGGAGATTGCATATTTGGTGCCCTGAACATACCCCAAAACTCACCAAACTTGGAACATGTCACATGTGGTGAAAAATTTGATAATTCGACATGATTGGGGGTGGGTGTGGCCAGGGCACTCTATAGCGCCACCTAATGTTGGGTCAGTCTGGGGAAAATGTTCTTGGATCTTCATGAAATCTACAGGAGTCATGGGTCTCAAGGATTTAGCCAGGACTTATTTTTGTGGGAATTTTTGCCGCAACAGGAAGTCAGCCATCTTGAATGGCGTGCGGCAATTTTCATTTTTCCGACGCTGTTTTCGGGACTTTAGGATGTTCGCAGACTCACCAAATTTGGCCCGTAGCTTCTAACCCATGAGTACATTAATTCGATACCACAACTCCCCTCATGCGTGGCACAACAGCTCAGTAGCTCCCCCTAATGCCCCCCTTAAGGCTTTTCCCATTTTGTTTTTTTCATTTATATACCTTGTACTTTATGTAACTTGTCCTACAGATTTAACGCCACAGATTTCACAGTCACTAAGTATCATCTTCAGACCTTGAAGATGATATGTTGTCAAAAGCTTTCGCCTCCGATATACCTGGTGGGCGTGGCAGTGTGTCAATTTCGATGACCCCCTTATGGCTTTTGCCATTTTGTAGGTACTCATTTCTATGCCTTGTATTTTATTTAACTTGTCCTACAGACTCAATGCCACAGACTTCACAGTCACTAAGTATCATCCTCATACCTTGATGATGAAAAGTTGTCAAAAGCTTTCGCCTACATTATTCCTGGTGTGCGTGGCGGTGCCGTTAATTTCAATGACCCCCTTATGGCTTTTCCCATTCTGTAGGAACCCAATTTCTAAGCCTTGCACTTTAACTAACTCGTCCTACAGATTTAACACCACAGGCTTCACATTCACTCAGTAGCATCCTCACACCTTCAACAGCCTGCGTTGTACCTGGTGGGCGTGGCGGTGCGGTCATTTTCAATCCTTCGCCATCACGCAGGAATCCTTGTCACTTCAACATACAATGGCCCATCTACACCAAATTGGTCACACATGTAACGCCACAGACTTCACATTCACTCAATATCAACCTCAGACCTTGCAGATGATATGTTGTCAACAGCTTTTGCCTCCATTACACCTGATGGGCGTGGCGGGGGGTGGTCAATTTCGATCCCTCGCCCAGAGGAGGATTAAGGTAGTCATGGACCCCTAGGCTATTTTTTATGTGGGCCCCCCTTATGCATCATGCTCTCCCAGAAAAAATGTAATTTTGCACCATGTGTAACAGTGCAGGAGAATATTTGGCAAACATGATCCACACACACTCCAGTTAGCACACAGGTAGGTCAAATCGAATTGATGAGCTTGATTGGATGAGGTGACCCATGTCTGCCCAATCAGTGCTGTTTTGTTTGTTTATTACCCCATGGACCAATAGAGGTCAATGAATTTTTCCATTATTGTACAAGTACCATAATTATACAAGTGTATTTAAATTTCTAAAAATAATCTGACCAATTCAAGGACCCCTCCACAGGGGTGGAGCAGCAATTTTAAATGTGTGGGGGGGGGGTTCTGGGGTAGCACATGAGCACCACAACCACCTTTGGCCCCTGTTTCAGTCTCCAAAACTAATGCGATGCATTTCTAGATTTTCTTCACTAGGATATGCCAATAATATTGCATTCAAAATGTACATTATAGCACAACGCTCTTTAACCTAAGATATTATATATTCACAAGCAATCACATACCATGGTATTAAGAAATTAATGTATATGTCTTATTAAAGAACAAGTGTGAGTGAGTGAAATTGGCAAGAACACTATGTTCCTCCCTCTTCTCTGGTGTTATCTCCCTCTCCTTCTCTCATGTTCTCCCCTTCTCCTTCTTTTGTGTTCTCCCTCTCTTCTCCTGTGTTCTCCCCCTCTTGTCTTTCCAACTTCTCTCCTGTTCTCTCCCTCATCTTCTCCATGCTCTCCTTTGTCCTGACTCCTGAACTTCCCTTCCTCAGAAACATCCTACATAAAGAACTCAATGTTAATATTCCTGAACATGGAAGTGTTGAAATATTTTATGTAAACTTAGAACAAACAGCTTTGATTTTGAACATTCAATTCTTTTGTTGTTCTTTTATCTGCTTTTTATTAATTATTTTACATATATTTTGTTGTTCTAATCTGTTTTAACTAATCTTTCATCCTAGCCTTTATTGTACTCTATATTATTTTATTCCTCTTATTATTTAAGATTTTAATAGTTTTATTGCATTTCATTGTCTTTTTTCTGAGAGCAGTAACAGGGATGAGTTGATGTAGGAGATTTTCTTCATTGAAAAGAAGGTTTTAAGCTCCAACAAATAGCTTTAAGTTACGTAAATGAACACCTACATGGCATCAATGCAAGAATATGAATGTACTACCATAAAATTGAATTAGTGCATTTATGGATTGAAAGCTAGCTTTCTGTTTCCCTCCTGTCACATAACTCCAATTAAATGACAACTTGACTTGAAAAAGAAGTCAATCTTCTGCTGCCTCTTCCTGTTTGTCATTCCTAACAAAAAGAATAATGATAATGTTGAATAATATCAAAATCAGTGGATGTCTCTAGAAAACAGTTACCATTAACTTTACCTGGCTTGCATTAACTTTGTTTGCCACCTGGCTTGCTTAATATTAGCGGACATGCCACAAAGCAAGACATAGTTTAGTTATTTACAGACACAATCCTACATTATTAACAAGTTAAATAACTGTTTCATACCTCTGCTCTGTTCGCTGTCTGCGGCAGCGAGTGACGGCAGCTCCGTGTCAGCATGTACGTGTTTACTTTCCCGGGGGGCGGGACTAGTGGGTTTGGTCAAATGGCTGTGATTGGCTTGATGGCTGTCAATCAATCTAACTTGGCCAATGGGTTTTCATGTATGGGGGACTGAGGTGCGCTCCATTTTACTACGCTGGTACACTGCGAGGGCGGGCCAACGGTTTAATACCTTAGGAGAAAGTCGGGGGGGGGGGGGGGGGGGGGGGGGGGGGGGGGGGGGGTGAAATCACCTTGTTTTAAAAGTTCCCCACGACTGTGACGCCAGGGCCCCTCCACACGTGGGTCCCCTAGGCTGCAGCCTAGGGAAGCCTGTGCATTAATCCGCGTCTGCCCTCGCCATCAAGCAGGAAGTCCTTACACCTTCAACATACAAGTTCCCATCTACACCAAATTGCTCACACATGTAGAGGGTTTAACCCCAATCCTTCTGTGTATCAATACTGCGTCATATCCATAGTGCCACCCACTGGACACAGGAAGCCACTGAAGATGTCACTGTTGTGTTTTGTGTGACACGTATCCCATTTAGGTAGGAAATATCCACAGGCAACGGGCGAGCACACATCTGGGCGCGCGGCCTCCGACGGCACCACAGCCCGACGTATGTGGGACGAGGGCCCGTTCATCGCTGCTTGCAGCTTTAATTTTGTTTTGTTTTCACTGGAAACATCTGGCAGGCTGAATCAAGGCTCATGGGGCCCCACTTTGGGCAGCCCTGCTGCAACTACTGTGCAAGTGGCAGTCAGAGTTAAATGCATTTGTCTGATATGTTATAACGTATGTAACAAATGCATGAAATTAACATTTACATTCTATTTAATATAATTACAATAAAGACTGAGTCCTGTGGATGCCAACTATTATGCAGCAAACTAGAATTACAGTCTACATAAAGAAGACCTTGGCAGTCACAGGCCTTGAAATGTGCCCCTTATTACCCCAAATGGAGCCAACACTGGTGTATTATGAGTGTGTTTTTTCATTGACAGAATGGACTCTATCTAATGCTCCGCACAGTGCAAGTGTCATCATTGCTAGTTTCAGACTGACGCAGTTGTCATTTTCACACCCAGCGCCCACGTTGTGTAAATAGCAAATTTGTGCTTGCACCCACCTGTGCGCTCCTGGGCGTGTTGGTCTTAAAATGAGGTGTAGTCAGGGGGTTCACAGTGCTCATACACTCTAATTTGATGATTTGAGAGGCTGCTTTCAGTGATTTAAAAAAATTCCATGAACACAGTCATGTCACTGTAACAAGTATCGTGGCACATTTAATAAGCAAAACTGAAAGCTGTAGTTATAAACTCTCCAAAGGGAACGAGTCAGGGGTTTTAAAAAAATCAATGAAGTTTATCATCTGTTCCTTGTGCACAAATGTGCATGTTAATGTATTAATATTTTCTATGACCTGTCCCACCTTATCCACGGACTGAGAATCGCACACACACAGATGGATGTGCAGCAGCGCTCCTCCTCCCAAATAGAAGTTTATTTTTTCATATGCAGTCAGAGTTGTTGATAGGATAGATGATTGTGAAATGGCGGGGCAGAGGGTCCAACAGCCGAGGATCACATCCTTTCCCTCGGTGAAAACGAGTGCCACTATTTAAAATTTGGGCCCTGGCACACCTGGCTCTTAAAGGGAATGGGAGATGACACTTGGATTGGTTTGATTTATGTGTCGCCCAAAACACACCCATGACTAATTCAGAATCTAAATACCACCTGCCCAGGTTATCCGCCACTTAACTAGCAAAACTGACTTGGACATGCCCTAAATGCACTAGTGCACTGTGCTTTAGACCTATCAGTTGATCACCCCTTGTGTATTTAAGTCCTTGTCTTCCCATTTCTCTTTGTCAGTTTGTCTGTTTAGTATCCCTGAGTCTGTTCCTGTGTCTCCCTGTCCCATCTCCCCATGATGTGTTTCTGGTCTTTGATTCCTTGTGTTATTACTTGTTGTACTTTGTCTTTGATTTGTACTTTGTTTTTGCTTTTGCTTTTGTTTCCTGGATTTCTCTGGTTTTGTTATTTGCCTTTGCCTGCCTTGTGTTGTTGCTTTATTTTATTGGATTTTGGATTTCATAGACTTTGGTTTTTAGCTTTATTTAATAAAGCTTGCTTTTTTTCCCTTACCTGCCTGCTTGTGTGTCTCACATTTGGGTCCCTTTTTGTGTAACCTGACACACTGTTAATTGCATATTCTACCAGCATTTATAGGATTTTGATGAAATGTTAAACTCATCATTTGAACTCACCATTTGTCATGTGATTTCTAATCTGTCATGTCTAGCCTTGTATACTTTGATTTCACGCAAACTAAACACAACTCCACTTAAGTCCTGTAGGTGCATATAAAGATAAAGCACACCAGATAATCACCTCTTCCTCACCTCACCTCTCAAAGAAAAAAAACTTAATAGCTGCCTACCTTAATGGGATTTTTCTTTACTATGTACACTAACTATGCTGAAGCCAGGCCTCATTGTTCAAGTTCATTAAGTGCGAAGGCCATATTAGGTAGTTGAAGGTAATTATGTTTTGTTTTATATTTCTATTTTAATTTAAACCTTTTAAAAATTAACTCAATATTATTTGTTTTTAAAAAAGAAAACATAGTTTTTTGTAGTGGTGTAGAAATAAATACATATTTAATAAAGTAGTTCTGACCAAACAATTCAGTTGGTCAGCTAGACATTTAGAACATACTCAAATATAGCCAGGATTTTATAAGTGCTGAGATCATGTGTAGGCCTACAAGAAGAAGCGGCATTGAAAAGGAATTAGAAAATGTTGTTATTAAAAAAAAAAAGAAGAGACTGATTTGATTGATTGGTTGTACCCTGTATTTATTCAGGGAAGGTCAATTGAGAGCAAGCTGTCTTTTCCAATGACACCCTGATTACAAAACACATGAATAAACATACACAATAGATCATAGTTCACAATTACATTCAGACTGCAGAACACTGAACAATAGGCTATCTAAAGAAATAAGATGATCTAGTTCAAGAACACGCTGTAAGTCATTCAACTTCTGAGGGGCATAGACCTGAAAAGCAGTCTTCCCCAATTTGGTCCTTACATTGGGAATGTTTAAAATCAAGGTCTCTTGTGAACAAGTTACAAGTTCTAAATGAGATTAAACTGGTAAAATAGACAGGTAAAACATGCAGCAAGGCCTTGTAGATAAAAATCATGCAGTGCTGTTCCCTCCTTACAGATAAAGATGACCATCCAACATTGTCATAAAGAACACAGTGATGAATTCTAAACCCATCACCTGTAATAAAATGGAGTGCAGAATGATACACTGCATCAAGGGGCTTCAAGTTGCAAGAGCAGCATGCATGTAAATCACATCCCCATAATCTAGAGCAGGTAAAAAAGTGGCCTGAACAAGTGTTTTCTACAATTTAAAGTAAAACAAGCTCTGTTACAATAAAAGAATGACAATTTACTCTTTAGTTTTTTAGTTAGTTTGGAGATATGAATATTAAAAGACAGCTTATCATCTATCCAGATGCCCTGATATTTGTAATTGGAAACCCTTTCAATAGAAGTCCCATTCAATGTAGATACTACTGTCTAAAGCAAGGAAGGTGACAATCTTGTGAATAACATGTATTTTGTCTTTTTGGGATTAAGTAATAATTTAAGGTCTGTCAGAGCTTGCTCTATAATATGAAAATCAGACTGTAGGTTTTTAAGAGCTAGATCAGCAGAG
>NC_133236.1:2017500-2020000 GCF_040436345.1 Pagrus major
GTCTATTTAATAAAATGTGATGGTCTACTGTATCGAAGGCGGCTGTTAGATCCAGTAGTACCAAGACTGTGAGTTTGTTGTTATCTAAATTACACCTGATGTCATTTAAAATCTTTAAAAGTGCTGTCTCTGTACTGTGGTTCATCCTAAAACCAGACTGATGAGACTCTAAAATATGTTTTGAGTTTAAAAATTCATTTACTTGATTAGAAACAAGTTTTTCTAAAATTTTACTTAAAAATGGTAAGTTGGATACAGGCCGGTAGTTGTTTAAAACATTGGGGTCTAAGTCACTCTTCTTCAGAAGGGGCTTCACCACCGCCGTTTTAAAGGAGGTGGGGAAGACACCCGTCTGAAGAGAGCAATTCACCAAATACAGCAGATGTTCCTCAAAGAATCCATAGAGTGTTTTAAAAAACGGTGTGGGAATGGGATCTAAAAGGCAGGTTGTGGGCTTTACCTGGGAGAAAACTCGACCAAGTGTCCTCGCATCAACCAGGGCAAAACTCTCAAGTGTTTCCTCAGGTAAAAGCAATGATCCAGATGTTAAAAGCTGTTGGGATAAAAGACTGTATCTGATGTCATTGATTTTTCTTCTGAAGTGGTCTGCAAAATCCTGGAGGATCTTTTAAAAGTTTTGTTTGTTAAAAGATCGATTGTGGAGAATAAGAATTTGGGGTTATTTTTATGGTCATGGATTAGGTTTTGGAAGTGGGAGATTCTTGCTTGTTTGACTGTGTTATTGTAAATTTTGAGGCGTTGACGTAATATGTCATAGTGAACTGTCAACTTGGATTTCCTCCATCTCCTTTCAGCACTCCTGCATTCCCTTTTGAGTTTTTTGATATCCTCAGTTCTCCACGGGGGTGTAGATCTTGTTTTAGCTGTTTTGATAAAAAGTGGAGCCACTGAGTCCAGTGTTGTCTTTATTTTGTTGTTGAAGTTGTCAGTAATAAAATCGCAGGGTGCTGGTAGAATTTCGGCAGGAGTGCTCTGTAAGATCTGGATAAAATTTGCAGCCACTTCAGAAGTTAGGTAGCGTTTCCTCACTGTTCCCACAGGGGCCTCTCGCTGGTTAAAACTGGTGATTGTAAAAAACACACAAAAATGGTCAGACACAGCCAGGTCCACAACAGAGGGCGCACCAATGGACAGACCATAAGATATAACCAGGTCCAAGGTGTGCCCCCTGCTGTGGGTCGGCTGCGTGACATGTTGCTTAAAATCGAGGCAGTGTAAAAGGTTTAAAAATTCTCTAGACAGTAAGTCTGAGGAGATGTCGACGTGTAAATTAAAATCACCGGTTATTAAAATTCTGTTAAAAGAGGTATGAATAATTGATAAAAGCTCTGAAAATTCATTAATAAAAGAAGTGGAATACTGGGGTGGTCGGTAGATAGTTATACAGAGGATAGGCGGGCTGCTACAAACAAAGGCATGATATTCAAATGATGTGTAGCTGTTAAAATTGACTTTGTTTGTGTGCATGTTGGTCTTTGCAATCGAAGCAGTACCGCCCCCTCTTCTGCACCCCCTAGTAGAAAATAAAAAGTTAAAATTTGGTGGGGAAGCCTCGGTGAGAACAACAGGTGCGTCAGTGCCCAACCATGTCTCTGTAAGGAGAATGATGTCCAGGTTGTTATCTAAAATTATATCATTTATAATAAAAGATTTGTTTAAAAGAGAGCGCACGTTCAGCACAGCCATTTTAACATCTGTGCTGAACGTGCGTTCATCACTTTTTTCAAATGGAATGTTAAGAACACAGTTTGGTCTAAAAACAGTCCTGGGTTTCGTTTGTCTGTGTGATATTATTGTTTCTATTGTGTAGATATTGTCCTGTGCCACTGGGGTCACTGAGGGAGGGGCATGTATGATGTAGGTAGGGGGGGGTGGAGGTGAGTGTGGGCCTGTGTATGGGTGCAGTGAGTCAGGAGGTGGTTGTGGTGCAGGACCGGACAGTCAGGTTAGTGTTGACTGATAAAAGCCTTGACCCCTCCTGATTCGGGTGTAGGCCGTCTGGTTTAAAAAGGTGGGGTCTGTTTAAAAAAGCGATAAAATTGTCCACATATGGAATACTTTTTTCAAGGCAGTATCCCTTCAGCCACAGGTGCAGCTGGCGGAGGCGACTGGTGGTGACGTCACCATAGCGCGGCGGGGGGAGCGGGCCGGAAATAATTAGCCGCTTCCCCGTGTCCAGCAGGTGGTCCATCATGGACCTGAAATCCTGCTTGAGGATCTCGGACTGCTGGTCTCTGAGATCATTAATTCCGGCCTCCAGAACCAGCGTGGTGGCCGAGCTGTGCTTAGCACACAGCTGGAGGGCAGAGGACTCAACCTCCTTGACGCGGGCTCCAGGGTGGCAGAAGGTCCGGCCGCCATGCACCGTCACGTGCCTGACCATCGAGGTCCCGACGACCAGCACGGAGGGGGTGCGGTGCTCCGCGGGCCGCCTGGAGGTGCGCCGCTGGGGGGATGGGACCCGGAGTTGGTGGCGCCG
>NC_133236.1:4257500-4265000 GCF_040436345.1 Pagrus major
GAGCTAATTTGACAAGTTTAAGTTTGTTGCAATTTAGAGACTTTTTTCGAATTTGTTGGTTATTTAAAGCATTTTAAGTTGAGGAAGACAGAGAGCTAAAATAAGAAGGCGTTGGAGTGCAAAGTAGACTTACCCCCTGCTGAGTCCTGGATCAATTTGAAAATGGCGTAAAGCAGCAGTGGTCCAGCTGGGCAGGGCCATGTGCATATGGCCTCTTCCAGACCCTGTTGTCCATCCCATGGGAGTAACCATGACCAGCCCCGTCAGTGCGGTGCCTTCATGGCTACCCCAGAGGAGATGAAGGATCAAAGCCAGCAGAGACACGCTCTGCCTCTTTGATCCCCCATGGATCCAGGGCGAGGAAATATCCAACTCTCTGTGTTCCATACACCGCACAACCCCAGAGAGTGGTGAAAAATAAAAAAATATTAAAATATTTAAAAAAATGAAGAAAGTCCAAAAGGGCAGGAACTCCTTGGTGCAGGATTCTCCATGAAGGAAACAGCAGCAGGCATAGTCCAAGGGGAGTGGTCAATCCAACTGTTCTTGCTCTTTCTCATGCCCTGGCTGTCTGGGGTCTATACTGTAGCTAGCTTCCTCTGTGACGGTACAAGTTCCTTTGATGTTTTACTGGTTGTAAGTTTTATTCTTTTTAGGATTAATGTGTTCTTTAGTATTGCTTTGTTACATTGTGTTGGTTAAAAAGTGTAATAACCATGTAATTATGGCGTTATTAGTGAAGTTTTGTCTCAACCTGGCAGTGCAAAGCATGCTGGGTAAGCGTGAAGTCACACCCCCTTCTCGAGTTACCATTCGGCTTTTATTTTGAAGGTTCTAAAGCGGATGTAGTTTATTTTGAAAGGGCTTGGTTAGCAGAACAGGAACTCAATGACAGCAGCTTGATTGACAAAGAAGAAGAAGAAATATTTCTAGTGCGTGTCATTCCTATGAGATTATAATAATAATAATAATAATTATAATCCTATAATATTGTCTTTTGCTTTTTGAGCGAAAGGTTGTAATAAAAATGTAACTATTCAGATTTTATAGCGTTAGTTGTCTTACACCGTGAGCCAGGGGGGTGGAGGGTTCATTGATCCTCTGAGTGAAGAGGGCATTATAACCACGCCCCCTGTGCCTTGTGTGGCCACCGTGGGGTGACAGCTGTGGAAAGAAAATATCTAAAGTTGTTTACCATCTCTTTCCTCAAGTGGGGGGGTGGTCCTCCTCCCACTCATTACTACTTTTGACATGAGCTGTTTACTGGAACAGAAGTTATTAACAATAATAAATATGAATAAAAATCATAAAGAATCATAATAACAATAATAACTTGAGTGTTCATTTTAGAGAGAGAAAAAAAGGAAGGTTGGACCTTTGAAAAAGGATTTAGGTTTTTAGACTGTAAAGAAATGACGGTTAGGGTTAGAAAAAATAATCGGGAAGGTGGTATATTTGTAAAACAGAGAGAGGAAGAAGTAAGAACAATGAAAAAAAGAAAGAGGAAAAAATGGCACAGACTTAGTTAGGGTTAAGCATTTGAGACAGGGAGTGTTTTTAGGTTAAGAAGAAAAATGAAAAAAAAGGGGGGGGGGAAAAAGAGGAAAAAATGCAAAGAGTTGGTTAGGTTTAGGCATGTGAAAAGGGTTAGGGTTAGGGTTTAGGAGACACCACAGAAAAGGCTGAAAAACAAAAATGCATTAGGGTTAGGGTTAGGCATTAAAAAAGAGGATTAGGGTTAGGGTTAGGGGTTAGGGTTAGGGTTAGGCATTAAAAAAGAGGATTAGGGTTAGGGTTAGGGGTTAGGGTTAGGGTTAGGCATTAAAAAGTAGGATTAGGGTTAGGGTTAGGGGTTAGGGTTAGGGTTAAGGGGTCAGGGTTAGGGTTAGGGTTAGGCATGCAAAGAGGGTTAGGTTTAGGCATTAGGGTTAGGGTTAGGCATTAAAACCATGGGGGTTAGGGTTAGGAGAAAAAACAGGGAAGGTTGTACAGTAGAAAAGGCAAGAAGAAAGCAGAGAAAAGAAGGGGTTAGGGTTAAGGTTAGGGGTTAGGGTTAGGGTTAGGGTTAGGGTTAGAGTTAGGCATGCAAAGAGGGTTAGGTTTAGGCATTAGGGTTAGGTTTAGGCATTAAAGACATGGGGGTTAGGGTTAGGAAAAGAAATAGGTAAGGTTGTACATTGGAAAAGGGTTAGGGGTTAGGGTTAGGGTTAGGTTTAGGCAAGGGTTAGGGTTAGGGTTAGGGTTAGGGTTAGGGTTAGGGTTAGGGGGTTAGGGGGTTAGGGTTAGGGTTAGGGTTAGGGTTAGGGTTAGGGGTTAGGGTTAGGGTTAGGTTATAGGGATGAAAACCACCGTTGTCACCCCCTGACAAGACTTAGGGTTAGGGTTAGGGTTAGGGTTAGGGTTAGGGTTAGGGTTAGGGTTAGGGGGGGGGTTAGGGTTAGGGTTAGGGTTAGGGTTAGGGTTAGGGTTAGGGTTAGGGGTTAGGGTTAGGGTTAGGGTTAGGTGTAGTGGATAAAGTACTCAGAGTCTCACCCTATGTTGACGCATGTCAACATAGTGTTTGTGGGAGACAGAGGAAGGCACGGGCCGACGCAAGTTAGTCCCCAGGTCACCTCCCACTTGCTATCATGAGCCATATTAGAGGAGAACAGAAGAAGGAAGATGAGGAGATGGGGGGGAAAGGTGGAGGGAAGGGGGGAGGACAAAATAGGGAGAGAGAGCGATCCAAACTTTGCACATGTAAATGGCAGACCACAGTCCACTGTCATAATAGACCTAATACTCTGTTATTGACCAATTGGCACAAAGCAAATGAAGGTTAGCAAATCACCAAATCAACAACTGTCAGACATGTCATGTAAATGGAGAGAGGAGAGAGAGAGTGTGAGGGAGAGAGAGAGAGAGAGAGAGCGAGAGAGAGAGAGAGAGAGAGAGACACACACAAGTAGTTTATACTTAAAGCGTAATTGCAAATATCATTTATTTATTTATTTAGTTTTTAATTTTTTGTTTTTTTCTTTATTTTTGCGCATTTGCTAATTAGTTCTAGCTGAGTGAGGTGGACAGAGCAGGGTGCGGAATCCTTGCTAACAGCAGGCCCCTCCATGTGGTACGCACCAGTGGAGTCCGACTACTGCAGCCAAAGGAGCCAAAAGGGTCAAGCGGAGTACTCTGAACAGTGCTGGAGAGCCGCCCGTAGGCTAGCTCTCGTGACACCATGACAGACATCTCTACTTCTCAGCACGTGTACGAGGAAAGTCAGTCCAGCTGTAGGAACGTGCCCAGTGCCCCTTGTCACAGATCGTCGTGTCGGTAGACCACAGATACTGCAGGGACTGAGCGGGATTCCCACACTGAGACTGACTCCCCTAACACCTACTAGCAAAGCGAGAACCTGGTGGGGTTTGTTCGCTTTGAAAGCCCATGTGTCTGTATTTAAGAGCACGTGGGCAATTGCTGCCCCCGAAACTCCAAACACGAATAGAGGAAACCTCTTTTCGATCACAACTCTACCAAGTCCTGTACTCACTGGGACACATCCTCAGTTGTGTGCCTTAGGATCATTGAGTGTTTCGACCACTTAGCACAAGACACTCTCCCCCAAGGAAGGTCCACCCAAAGATGCGCTATCTTTGGGGTGTGTCCCTCCTAAGCTGCTCTACACTAGCCACTTGTATTTTAAAAGAGACCATTTTTAGTGCAAGAGTTGAATTGTTTTTAGAAATTGAGAGTTTTGCAGGTCAAATGTTAGGCAGAATTGTTTGATTGTCCAGAGCTAATTTGACAAGTTTAAGTTTGTTGCAATTTAGAGACTTTTTTCGAATTTGTTGGTTATTTAAAGCATTTTAAGTTGAGGAAGACAGAGAGCTAAAATAAGAAGGCGTTGGAGTGCAAAGTAGACTTACCCCCTGCTGAGTCCTGGATCAATTTGAAAATGGCGTAAAGCAGCAGTGGTCCAGCTGGGCAGGGCCATGTGCATATGGCCTCTTCCAGACCCTGTTGTCCATCCCATGGGAGTAACCATGACCAGCCCCGTCAGTGCGGTGCCTTCATGGCTACCCCAGAGGAGATGAAGGATCAAAGCCAGCAGAGACACGCTCTGCCTCTTTGATCCCCCATGGACTCAGGGCGAGGAAATATCCAACTCTCTGTGTTCCATACACCGCACAACCCCAGAGAGTGGTGAAAAATAAAAAAACATAAAAATATTAAAATATTAAAAAGATGAAGAAAGTCCAAAAGGGCAGGAACTCCTTGGTGCAGGATTCTCCATGAAGGAAACAGCAGCAGGCATAGTCCAAGGGGAGTGGTCAATCCAACTGTTCTTGCTCTTTCTCATGCCCTGGCTGTCTGGGGTCTATACTGTAGCTAGCTTCCTCTGTGACGGTACAAGTTCCTTTGATGTTTTACTGGTTGTAAGTTTTATTCTTTTTAGGATTAATGTGTTCTTTAGTATTGCTTTGTTACATTGTGTTGGTTAGAAAGTGTAATAACCATGTAATTATGGCGTTATTTAGTGAAGTTTTGTCTCAACCTGGCAGTGCAAAGCATGCTGGGTAAGCGTGAAGTCACACCCCCTTCTCGAGTTACCATTCGGCTTTTATTTTGAAAGTTCTAAAGCGGATGTAGTTTATTTTGAAAGGGCTTGGTTAGCAGAACAGGAACTCAATGACAGCAGCTTGATTGACAAAGAAGAAGAAGAAATATTTCTAGTGCGTGTCATTCCTATGAGATTATAATAATAATAATAATAATTATAATCCTATAATATTGTCTTTTGCTTTTTGAGCGAAAGGTTGTAATAAAAATGTAACTATTCAGATTTTATAGCGTTAGTTGTCTTACACCGTGAGCCAGGGGGGTGGAGGGTTCATTGATCCTCTGAGTGAAGAGGGCATTATAACCACGCCCCCTGTGCCTTGTGTGGCCACCGTGGGGTGACAGCTGTGGAAAGAAAATATCTAAAGTTGTTTACCATCTCTTTCCTCAAGTGGGGGGGTGGTCCTCCTCCCACTCATTACTACTTTTGACATGAGCTGTTTACTGGAACAGAAGTTATTAACAATAATAAATATGAATAAAAATCATAAAGAATCATAATAACAATAATAACTTGAGTGTTCATTTTAGAGAGAGAAAAAAAAAAAAAAAAAAAAAAAAAAAAAAAAAAAAAAAAAAAAAAAAAAAAAAAAAAAAAAAAAAAAAGGGAAGGTTGGACATTTGAAAAAGGATTTAGGTTTTTAGACTGTAAAGAAATGACGGTTAGGGTTAGAAAAAATAATCGGGAAGGTGGTATATTTGTAAAACAGAGAGAGGAAGAAGTAAGACCAATGAAAAAAGAAAGAGGAAAAAATGGCAAAGACTTAGTTAGGGTTAAGCATTTGAGACAGGGAGTGTTTTTAGGTTAAGAAGAAAAATGAAAAAAAAGGAGGGGAGGAAAAAATGCAAAGAGTTGGTTAGGTTTAGGCATGTGAAAAGGGTTAGGGTTAGGGTTTAGGAGACACCGCAGAAAAGGCTGAAAAACAAAAATGCATTAGGGTTAGGGTTAGGCATTAAAAGAGAGGATTAGGGTTAGGGTTAGGGGTTAGGGTTAGGGTTAGGCATTAAAAAAGAGGATTAGGGTTAGGGGTTAGGGTTAGGGTTAGGCATTAAAAAGTAGGATTTAGGGTTAGGGTTAGGGGTTAGGGTTAGGGTTAAGGGGTCAGGGTTAGGGTTAGGGTTAGGCATGCAAAGAGGGTTAGGTTTAGGCATTAGGGTTAGGGTTAGGCATTAAAGCCATGGGGGTTAGGGTTAGGAGAAAAAACAGGGAAGGTTGTACAGTAGAAAAGGCAAGAAGAAAGCAGAGAAAAGAAGGGGTTAGGGTTAAGGTTAGGGGTTAGGGTTAGGGTTAGGGTTAGAGTTAGGCATGCAAAGAGGGTTAGGTTTAGGCATTAGGGTTAGGTTTAGGCATTAAAGACATGGGGGTTAGGGTTAGGAAAAGAAACAGGTAAGGTTGTACATTAGAAAAGGGTTAGGGGTTAGGGTTAGGGTTAGGTTTAGGCATTCAAGAAATGGTTAGGGTTAGGGTTAGGGGTTAGGGTTAGGGTTAGGGTTAGAGGGTTAGGGTTAGGGTTAGGCATGCAAAGAGGGTTAGGTTTAGGCATTAGGGTTAGGTTTAGGCATTAAAGACATCGGGGTTAGGGTTAGGAAAAGAAACAGGTAAGGTTGTACATTAGAAAAGGGTTAGGGGTTAGGGTTAGGGTTAGGTTTAGGCATTCAAGAAATGGTTAGGGTTAGGGTTAGGGGTTAGGGTTAGGGTTAGGGTTAGAGGGTTAGGGTTAGGGTTAGGCATGCAAAGAGGGTTAGGTTTAGGCATTAGGGTTAGGTTTAGGCATTAAAGACATCGGGGTTAGGGTTAGGAAAAGAAACAGGTAAGGTTGTACATTAGAAAAGGGTTAGGGGTTAGGGTTAGGTTTAGGCATTCAAGAAATGGTTAGGGTTAGGGTTAGGGGTTAGGGTTAGGGTTAGGGTTAGAGGGTTAGGGTTAGGGTTAGGCATGCAAAGAGGGTTAGGTTTAGGCATTAGGGTTAGGTTTAGGCATTAAAGACATAGGGGTTAGGGTTAGGAGAAGAAACAGGTAAGGTTGTACAGTAGAAAAGTCAAGAAGAAAGCAGAGAAGAGAGAAAAGAAGAAAGGGGAAGAAATGCAAAAACAGAAAAGACGAATCCAGAAAACGTGTCACAGAGTTGATTGGTTATGGTTAGGTAATACAGAAGGGATGTGAAGTGTAACATTCAGGAAAGGATATGAGTGCTATGGTCAGGGTTAGGGGTTAGGGTTAGGGTTAGGGTTAGGGTTAGGGTTAGGTTATAGGGATGAAAACCACCGTTGTCACCCCCTGACAAGACTTTATTTGTTAATAACTTTTGATAGGAATGTCGTAGAGACTTGAAACCAAGTTCTACCCCCCCCTGACTAGGCATGGGCTTTCCAACGGTGCCATCCCCGAGTCTGTACGAGCTTCCGTTTCGGAGCTACGTCACTTCCGGTTTCGATTTTCCGTATCTCGGGAAGGGAAGGTCGTAGAGACTCGGGACCAAGACTGGCGTGTTCAGCGCCCTCACAAACCATCTGACGGATCTTGTTTCCAAGTTTCTAGCACCTTCGGTTCCGGAGTTATGAGCGTTCGAAGTTTCCCATTCAAGTCAATGGGAAGTGGTGAAATCCGCCCAAGTGTTTTTGAAAAAACGTTCCCCAGAACATGCTTAGGAGCACGTTTCAGGCCATTTGGAGTCTATATATACCTATAAGAAAAATTGAAAAATTGAAATTTTTGGTGAAATTTTGTGAATTTTTTCAAAGTGTAACCCTAGGGTTAGGGTTAGTGTTTTTGAAAAAACGTTCCCCAGAACATGCTTAGGAGCACGTTTCAGGCCATCTGGAGTCTATATATACCTATAAGAAAAATTGAAATTTTCGTGAAATTAGGGTTAGGGTTAGAGTAAGGGAGTGGTTAGGGTT
>NC_133236.1:4271004-4453788 GCF_040436345.1 Pagrus major
CTGCTGTGTCTCATTCAGCGAGTAGAGGACCACATTCGTGACGAATTTCGAGTCAATCGGTCAAAAGACGCCCGTAACCCTAACCCTAGCTCCATAACCCTAACCCTAACCCTAACCCTAATGCCAGCCTTAAGGCAGTCTCATGAAACATTGTCTCTTTTCACTAAAATATTCACCAAAAATACAAATTTCACCGGAATCCGATGGGGACTGCTGTGTCTCGTTCAGCCAGTGTAGGAGCACATTTGGGAGCGATTTCGAGTCAATCGGTCCAAAGACCTGGAAGCTATTGAAAAAATGGGCCACTTTTTTCTTTAAAATATTCACCAAAAATACAAATTTCACCGGAATCCGATGGGGACTGCTGTGTCTCGTTCAGCCAGTATAGGAGCACATTTGGGAGCGATTTCGAGTCAATCGGTCCAAAGACCTGGAAGCTATTGAAAAAATGGGCCACTTTTTTCTTTAAAATATTCACCAAAAATACAAATTTCACCGGAATCCGATGGGGACTGCTGTGTCTCATTCAGCGAGTAGAGGACCACATTCGTGACGAATTTCGAGTCAATCGGTCAAAAGACGACCGTAACCCTAACCCTAGCTCCATAACCCTAACCCTAACCCTAACCCTAATGCCAGCCTTAAGGCAGTCTCATGAAACATTGTCTCTTTTCACTAAAATATTCACAAAAAATGCAAATTTCACCGGAATCCGTTGGGGACTGCTGTGTCTCGTTCAGCCAGTATAGGAGCACATTTGGGAGCGATTTCGAGTCAATCGGTCCAAAGACCTGGAAGCTATTGAAAAAATGGGCCACTTTTTTCTTTAAAATATACACCAAAAATACAAATTTCACCGGAATCCGATGGGGACTGCTGTGTCTCGTTCAGCCAGTAAAGGAGCACATTTGGGAGCGATTTCGAGTCAATCGGTCCAAAGACCTGGAAGCTATTGAAAAAATGGGCCACTTTTTTCTTTAAAATATTCACCAAAAATACAAATTTCACCGGAATCCGATGGGGACTGCTGTGTCTCATTCAGCGAGTAGAGGACCACATTCGTGACGAATTTCGAGTCAATCGGTCAAAAGACGCCCGTAACCCTAACCCTAGCTCCATAACCCTAACCCTAACCCTAACCCTAATGCCAGCCTTAAGGCAGTCTCATGAAACATTGTCTCTTTTCACTAAAATATTCACCAAAAATACAAATTTCACCGGAATCCGATGGGGACTGCTGTGTCTCGTTCAGCCAGTATAGGAGCACATTTGGGAG
The DNA here is from genome assembly GCF_040436345.1 of Pagrus major. Lineage (NCBI taxonomy): Eukaryota > Metazoa > Chordata > Actinopteri > Spariformes > Sparidae > Pagrus > Pagrus major. The sequence goes on from NC_133236.1 coordinate 4,272,281, forward strand.
CGATTTCGAGTCAATCGGTCCAAAGACCTGGAAGCTATTGAAAAAATGGGCCACTTTTTTCTTTAAAATATTCACCAAAAATACAAATTTCACCGGAATCCGATGGGGACTGCTGTGTCTCGTTCAGCCAGTATAGGAGCACATTTGGGAGCGATTTCGAGTCAATCGGTCCAAAGACCTGGAAGCTATTGAAAAAATGGGCCACTTTTTTCTTTAAAATATTCACCAAAAATACAAATTTCACCGGAATCCGATGGGGACTGCTGTGTCTCGTTCAGCCAGTATAGGAGCACATTTGGGAGCGATTTCGAGTCAATCGGTCCAAAGACCTGGAAGCTATTGAAAAAATGGGCCACTTTTTTCTTTAAAATATTCACCAAAAATACAAATTTCACCGGAATCCGATGGGGACTGCTGTGTCTCATTCAGCGAGTAGAGGACCACATTCGTGACGAATTTCGAGTCAATCGGTCAAAAGACGCCCGTAACCCTAACCCTAGCTCCATAACCCTAACCCTAACCCTAACCCTAATGCCAGCCTTAAGGCAGTCTCATGAAACATTGTCTCTTTTCACTAAAATATTCACCAAAAATACAAATTTCACCGGAATCCGATGGGGACTGCTGTGTCTCGTTCAGCCAGTATAGGAGCACATTTGGGAGCGATTTCGAGTCAATCGGTCCAAAGACCTGGAAGCTATTGAAAAAATGGGCCACTTTTTTCTTTAAAATATTCACCAAAAATACAAATTTCACCGGAATCCGATAGGGACTGCTGTGTCTCGTTCAGCCAGTATAGGAGCACATTTGGGAGCGATTTCGAGTCAATCGGTCCAAAGACCTGGAAGCTATTGAAAAAATGGGCCACTTTTTTCTTTAAAATATTCACCAAAAATACAAATTTCACCGGAATCCGATGGGGACTGCTGTGTCTCATTCAGCGAGTAGAGGACCACATTCGTGACGAATTTCGAGTCAATCGGTCAAAAGACGACCGTAACCCTAACCCTAGCTCCATAACCCTAACCCTAACCCTAACCCTAATGCCAGCCTTAAGGCAGTCTCATGAAACATTGTCTCTTTTCACTAAAATATTCACAAAAAATGCAAATTTCACCGGAATCCGTTGGGGACTGCTGTGTCTCGTTCAGCCAGTATAGGAGCACATTTGGGAGCGATTTCGAGTCAATCGGTCCAAAGACCTGGAAGCTATTGAAAAAATGGGCCACTTTTTTCTTTAAAATATACACCAAAAATACAAATTTCACCGGAATCCGATGGGGACTGCTGTGTCTCGTTCAGCCAGTAAAGGAGCACATTTGGGAGCGATTTCGAGTCAATCGGTCCAAAGACCTGGAAGCTATTGAAAAAATGGGCCACTTTTTTCTTTAAAATATTCACCAAAAATACAAATTTCACCGGAATCCGATGGGGACTGCTGTGTCTCATTCAGCGAGTAGAGGACCACATTCGTGACGAATTTCGAGTCAATCGGTCAAAAGACGCCCGTAACCCTAACCCTAGCTCCATAACCCTAACCCTAACCCTAACCCTAATGCCAGCCTTAAGGCAGTCTCATGAAACATTGTCTCTTTTCACTAAAATATTCACCAAAAATACAAATTTCACCGGAATCCGATGGGGACTGCTGTGTCTCGTTCAGCCAGTATAGGAGCACATTTGGGAGCGATTTCGAGTCAATCGGTCCAAAGACCTGGAAGCTATTGAAAAAATGGGCCACTTTTTTCTTTAAAATATTCACCAAAAATACAAATTTCACCGGAATCCGATGGGGACTGCTGTGTCTCGTTCAGCCAGTATAGGAGCACATTTGGGAGCGATTTCGAGTCAATCGGTCCAAAGACCTGGAAGCTATTGAAAAAATGGGCCACTTTTTTCTTTAAAATATTCACCAAAAATACAAATTTCACCGGAATCCGATGGGGACTGCTGTGTCTCGTTCAGCCAGTATAGGAGCACATTTGGGAGCGATTTCGAGTCAATCGGTCCAAAGACCTGGAAGCTATTGAAAAAATGGGCCACTTTTTTCTTTAAAATATTCACCAAAAATACAAATTTCACCGGAATCCGATGGGGACTGCTGTGTCTCATTCAGCGAGTAGAGGACCACATTCGTGACGAATTTCGAGTCAATCGGTCAAAAGACGCCCGTAACCCTAACCCTAGCTCCATAACCCTAACCCTAACCCTAACCCTAATGCCAGCCTTAAGGCAGTCTCATGAAACATTGTCTCTTTTCACTAAAATATTCACCAAAAATACAAATTTCACCGGAATCCGATGGGGACTGCTGTGTCTCGTTCAGCCAGTATAGGAGCACATTTGGGAGCGATTTCGAGTCAATCGGTCCAAAGACCTGGAAGCTATTGAAAAAATGGGCCACTTTTTTCTTTAAAATATTCACCAAAAATACAAATTTCACCGGAATCCGATGGGGACTGCTGTGTCTCATTCAGCGAGTAGAGGACCACATTCGTGACGAATTTCGAGTCAATCGGTCAAAAGACGCCCGTAACCCTAACCCTAGCTCCATAACCCTAACCCTAACCCTAACCCTAATGCCAGCCTTAAGGCAGTCTCATGAAACATTGTCTCTTTTCCCTAAAATATTCACCAAGAATACAAATTTCACCGGAATCCGATGGGGACTGCTGTGTCTCGTTCAGCCAGTATAGGAGCACATTTGGGAGCGATTTCGAGTCAATCGGTCCAAAGACCTGGAAGCTATTGAAAAAATGGGCCACTTTTTTCTTTAAAATATTCACCAAAAATACAAATTTCACCGGAATCCGATGGGGACTGCTGTGTCTCATTCAGCGAGTAGAGGACCACATTCGTGACGAATTTCGAGTCAATCGGTCAAAAGACGACCGTAACCCTAACCCTAGCTCCATAACCCTAACCCTAACCCTAACCCTAATGCCAGCCTTAAGGCAGTCTCATGAAACATTGTCTCTTTTCCCTAAAATATTCACCAAGAATACAAATTTCACCGGAATCCGATGGGGACTGCTGTGTCTCGTTCAGCCAGTATAGGAGCACATTTGGGAGCGATTTCGAGTCAATCGGTCCAAAGACCTGGAAGCTATTGAAAAAATGGGCCACTTTTTTCTTTAAAATATTCACCAAAAATACAAATTTCACCGGAATCCGATGGGGACTGCTGTGTCTCGTTCAGCCAGTATAGGAGCACATTTGGGAGCGATTTCGAGTCAATCGGTCCAAAGACCTGGAAGCTATTGAAAAAATGGGCCACTTTTTTCTTTAAAATATTCACCAAAAATACAAATTTCACCGGAATCCGATGGGGACTGCTGTGTCTCATTCAGCGAGTAGAGGACCACATTCGTGACGAATTTCGAGTCAATCGGTCAAAAGACGACCGTAACCCTAACCCTAGCTCCATAACCCTAACCCTAACCCTAACCCTAATGCCAGACTTAAGGCAGTCTCATGAAACATTGTCTCTTTTCCCTAAAATATTCACCAAAAATACAAATTTCACCGGAATCCGATGGGGACTGCTGTGTCTCGTTCAGCCAGTATAGGAGCACATTTGGGAGCGATTTCGAGTCAATCGGTCCAAAGACCTGGAAGCTATTGAAAAAATGGGCCACTTTTTTCTTTAAAATATTCACCAAAAATACAAATTTCACCGGAATCCGATGGGGACTGCTGTGTCTCATTCAGCGAGTAGAGGACCACATTCGTGACGAATTTCGAGTCAATCGGTCAAAAGACGACATTAACCCTAACCCTAGCTCCATAACCCTAACCCTAACCCTAACCCTAATGCCAGCCTTAAGGCAGTCTCATGAAACATTGTCTCTTTTCACTAAAATATTCACCAAAAATACAAATTTCACCGGAATCCGATGGGGACTGCTGTGTCTCGTTCAGCCAGTATAGGAGCACATTTGGGAGCGATTTCGAGGCAATCGGTCCAAAGACCTGGAAGCTATTGAAAAAATGGGCCACTTTTTTCTTTAAAATATTCACCAAAAATACAAATTTCACCGGAATCCGATGGGGACTGCTGTGTCTCGTTCAGCCAGTATAGGAGCACATTTGGGAGCGATTTCGAGTCAATCGGTCCAAAGACCAGGAAGCTATTGAAAAAATGGGCCACTTTTTTCTTTAAAATATTCACCAAAAATACAAATTTCACCGGAATCCGATGGGGACTGCTGTGTCTCATTCAGCGAGTAGAGGACCACATTCGTGACGAATTTCGAGTCAATCGGTCAAAAGACGCCCGTAACCCTAACCCTAGCTCCATAACCCTAACCCTAACCCTAAACCTAACCCTAATGCCAGCCTTAAGGCAGTCTCATGAAACATTGTCTCTTTTCAGTACAATATTCACCAAAAATACAAATTTCACCGGAATCCGATGGGGACTGCTGTGTCTCGTTCAGCCAGTATAGGAGCACATTTGGGAGCGATTTCGAGTCAATCGGTCCAAAGACCTGGAAGCTATTGAAAAAATGGGCCACTTTTTTCTTTAAAATATTCACCAAAAATACAAATTTCACCGGAATCCGATGGGGCCTGCTGTGTCTCATTCAGCGAGTAGAGGACCACATTCGTGACGAATTTCGAGTCAATCGGTCAAAAGACGACCGTAACCCTAACCCTAGCTCCATAACCCTAACCCTAACCCTAACCCTAATGCCAGCCTTAAGGCAGTCTCATGAAACATTGTCTCTTTTCCCTAAAATATTCACCAAGAATACAAATTTCACCGGAATCCGATGGGGACTGCTGTGTCTCGTTCAGCCAGTATAGGAGCACATTTGGGAGCGATTTCGAGTCAATCGGTCCAAAGACCTGGAAGCTATTGAAAAAATGGGCCACTTTTTTCTTTAAAATATTCACCAAAAATACAAATTTCACCGGAATCCGATGGGGACTGCTGTGTCTCGTTCAGCCAGTATAGGAGCACATTTGGGAGCGATTTCGAGTCAATCGGTCCAAAGACCAGGAAGATATTGAAAAAATGGGCCACTTTTTTCTTTAAAATATTCACCAAAAATACAAATTTCACCGGAATCCGATGGGGACTGCTGTGTCTCATTCAGCGAGTAGAGGACCACATTCGTGACGAATTTCGAGTCAATCGGTCAAAAGACGCCCGTAACCCTAACCCTAGCTCCATAACCCTAACCCTAACCCTAAACCTAACCCTAATGCCAGCCTTAAGGCAGTCTCATGAAACATTGTCTCTTTTCAGTACAATATTCACCAAAAATACAAATTTCACCGGAATCCGATGGGGACTGCTGTGTCTCGTTCAGCCAGTATAGGAGCACATTTGGGAGCGATTTCGAGGCAATCGGTCCAAAGACCTGGAAGCTATTGAAAAAATGGGCCACTTTTTTCTTTAAAATATTCACCAAAAATACAAATTTCACCGGAATCCGATGGGGACTGCTGTGTCTCGTTCAGCCAGTATAGGAGCACATTTGGGAGCGATTTCGAGTCAATCGGTCCAAAGACCAGGAAGCTATTGAAAAAATGGGCCACTTTTTTCTTTAAAATATTCACCAAAAATACAAATTTCACCGGAATCCGATGGGGACTGCTGTGTCTCATTCAGCGAGTAGAGGACCACATTCGTGACGAATTTCGAGTCAATCGGTCAAAAGACGCCCGTAACCCTTACCCTAGCTCCATAACCCTAACCCTAACCCTAAACCTAACCCTAATGCCAGCCTTAAGGCAGTCTCATGAAACATTGTCTCTTTTCAGTACAATATTCACCAAAAATACAAATTTCACCGGAATCCGATGGGGACTGCTGTGTCTCGTTCAGCCAGTATAGGAGCACATTTGGGAGCGATTTCGAGTCAATCGGTCCAAAGACCTGGAAGCTATTGAAAAAATGGGCCACTTTTTTCTTTAAAATATTCACCAAAAATACAAATTTCACCGGAATCCGATGGGGCCTGCTGTGTCTCATTCAGCGAGTAGAGGACCACATTCGTGACGAATTTCGAGTCAATCGGTCAAAAGACGACCGTAACCCTAACCCTAGCTCCATAACCCTAACCCTAACCCTAACCCTAATGCCAGCCTTAAGGCAGTCTCATGAAACATTGTCTCTTTTCCCTAAAATATTCACCAAGAATACAAATTTCACCGGAATCCGATGGGGACTGCTGTGTCTCGTTCAGCCAGTATAGGAGCACATTTGGGAGCGATTTCGAGTCAATCGGTCCAAAGACCTGGAAGCTATTGAAAAAATGGGCCACTTTTTTCTTTAAAATATTCACCAAAAATACAAATTTCACCGGAATCCGATGGGGACTGCTGTGTCTCGTTCAGCCAGTATAGGAGCACATTTGGGAGCGATTTCGAGTCAATCGGTCCAAAGACCAGGAAGATATTGAAAAAATGGGCCACTTTTTTCTTTAAAATATTCACCAAAAATACAAATTTCACCGGAATCCGATGGGGACTGCTGTGTCTCATTCAGCGAGTAGAGGACCACATTCGTGACGAATTTCGAGTCAATCGGTCAAAAGACGACCGTAACCCTAACCCTAGCTCCATAACCCTAACCCTAACCCTAAACCTAACCCTAATGCCAGCCTTAAGGCAGTCTCATGAAACATTGTCTCTTTTCAGTACAATATTCACCAAAAATACAAATTTCACCGGAATCCGATGGGGACTGCTGTGTCTCGTTCAGCCAGTATAGGAGCACATTTGGGAGCGATTTCGAGTCAATCGGTCCAAAGACCTGGAAGCTATTGAAAAAATGGGCCACTTTTTTCTTTAAAATATTCACCAAAAATACAAATTTCACCGGAATCCGATGGGGCCTGCTGTGTCTCATTCAGCGAGTAGAGGACCACATTCGTGACGAATTTCGAGTCAATCGGTCAAAAGACGACCGTAACCCTAACCCTAGCTCCATAACCCTAACCCTAACCCTAACCCTAATGTCAGCCTTAAGGCAGTCTCATGAAACATTGTCTCTTTTCCCTAAAATATTCACCAAAAATACAAATTTCACCGGAATCCGATGGGGACTGCTGTGTCTCGTTCAGCCAGTATAGGAGCACATTTGGGAGCGATTTCGAGTCAATCGGTCCAAAGACCTGGAAGCTATTGAAAAAATGGGCCACTTTTTTCTTTAAAATATTCACCAAAAATACAAATTTCACCGGAATCCGATAGGGACTGCTGTGTCTCGTTCAGCCAGTATAGGAGCACATTTGGGAGCGATTTCGAGTCAATCGGTCCAAAGACCTGGAAGCTATTGAAAAAATGGGCCACTTTTTTCTTTAAAATATTCACCAAAAATACAAATTTCACCGGAATCCGATGGGGCCTGCTGTGTCTCATTCAGCGAGTAGAGGACCACATTCGTGACGAATTTCGAGTCAATCGGTCAAAAGACGACCGTAACCCTAACCCTAGCTCCATAACCCTAACCCTAACCCTAACCCTAATGTCAGCCTTAAGGCAGTCTCATGAAACATTGTCTCTTTTCCCTAAAATATTCACCAAAAATACAAATTTCACCGGAATCCGATGGGGACTGCTGTGTCTCGTTCAGCCAGTATAGGAGCACATTTGGGAGCGATTTCGAGTCAATCGGTCCAAAGACCAGGAAGCTATTGAAAAAATGGGCCATTTTTTTCTTTAAAATATTCACCAAAAATACAAATTTCACCGGAATCCGATGGGGACTGCTATGTCTCATTCAGCGAGTAGAGGACCACATTCGTGACGAATTTCGAGTCAATCGGTCAAAAGACGCCCGTAACCCTAACCCTAGCTCCATAACCCTAACCCTAACCCTAAACCTAACCCTAATGCCAGCCTTAAGGCAGTCTCATGAAACATTGTCTCTTTTCAGTAAAATATTCACCAAAAATACAAATTTCACCGGAATCCGATGGGGACTGCTGTGTCTCGTTCAGCCAGTATAGGAGCACATTTGGGAGCGATTTCGAGTCAATCGGTCCAAAGACCTGGAAGCTATTGAAAAAATGGGCCACTTTTTTCTTTAAAATATTCACCAAAAATACAAATTTCACCGGAATCCGATGGGGACTGCTGTGTCTCGTTCAGCCAGTATAGGAGCACATTTGGGAGCGATTTCGAGTCAATCGGTCCGAAGACCTGGAAGCTATTGAAAAAATGGGCCACTTTTTTCTTTAAAATATTCACCAAAAATACAAATTTCACCGGAATCCGATGGGGACTGCTGTGTCTCATTCAGCAAGTAGAGGACCACATTCGTGACGAATTTCGAGTCAATCGGTCAAAAGACGACCGTAACCCTAACCCTAGCTCCATAACCCTAACCCTAACCCTAATGCCAGCCTTAAGGCAGTCTCATGAAACATTGTCTCTTTTCACTAAAATATTCACCAAAAATACAAATTTCACCGGAATCCGATGGGGACTGCTGTGTCTCGTTCAGCCAGTATAGGAGCACATTTGGGAGCGATTTCGAGTCAATCGGTCCAAAGACCTGGAAGCTATTGAAAAAATGGGCCACTTTTTTCTTTAAAATATTCACCAAAAATACAAATTTCACCGGAATCCGATGGGGACTGCTGTTTCTCATTCAGCGAGTAGAGGACCACATTCGTGACGAATTTCGAGTCAATCGGTCAAAAGACGACAGTAACCCTAACCCTAGCTCCATAACCCTAACCCTAACCCTAACCCTAATGCCAGCCTTAAGGCAGTCTCATGAAACATTGTCTCTTTTCACTAAAATATTCACCAAAAATACAAATTTCACCGGAATCCGATGGGGACTGCTGTGTCTCGTTCAGCCAGTATAGGAGCACATTTGGGAGCGATTTCGAGTCAATCGGTCCAAAGACCAGGAAGCTATTGAAAAAATGGGCCACTTTTTTCTTTAAAATATTCACCAAAAATACAAATTTCACCGGAATCCGATGGGGACTGCTGTGTCTCATTCAGCGAGTAGAGGACCACATTCGTGACGAATTTCGAGTCAATCGGTCAAAAGACGCCCGTAACCCTAACCCTAGCTCCATCACCCTAACCCTAACCCTAAACCTAACCCTAATGCCAGCCTTAAGGCAGTCTCATGAAACATTGTCTCTTTTCACTAAAATATTCACCAAAAATACAAATTTCACCGGAATCCGATGGGGACTGCTGTGTCTCGTTCAGCCAGTATAGGAGCACATTTGGGAGCGATTTCGAGTCAATCGGTCCAAAGACCAGGAAGCTATTGAAAAAATGGGCCACTTTTTTCTTTAAAATATTCACCAAAAATACAAATTTCACCGGAATCCGATGGGGACTGCTGTGTCTCATTCAGCGAGTAGAGGACCACATTCGTGACGAATTTCGAGTCAATCGGTCAAAAGACGCCCGTAACCCTAACCCTAGCTCCATCACCCTAACCCTAACCCTAAACCTAACCCTAATGCCAGCCTTAAGGCAGTCTCATGAAACATTGTCTCTTTTCAGTAAAATATTCACCAAAAATACAAATTTCACCGGAATCCGATGGGGACTGCTGTGTCTCGTTCAGCCAGTATAGGAGCACATTTGGGAGCGATTTCGAGTCAATCGGTCCAAAGACCTGGAAGCTATTGAAAAAATGGGACACTTTTTTCTTTAAAATATTCACCAAAAATACAAATTTCACCGGAATCCGATGGGGACTGCTGTGTCTCGTTCAGCCAGTATAGGAGCACATTTGGGAGCGATTTCGAGTCAATCGGTCCGAAGACCTGGAAGCTATTGAAAAAATGGGCCACTTTTTTCTTTAAAATATTCACCAAAAATACAAATTTCACCGGAATCCGATGGGGACTGCTGTGTCTCATTCAGCAAGTAGAGGACCACATTCGTGACGAATTTCGAGTCAATCGGTCAAAAGACGACCGTAACCCTAACCCTAGCTCCATAACCCTAACCCTAACCCTAATGCCAGCCTTAAGGCAGTCTCATGAAACATTGTCTCTTTTCACTAAAATATTCACCAAAAATACAAATTTCACCGGAATCCGATGGGGACTGCTGTGTCTCGTTCAGCCAGTATAGGAGCACATTTGGGAGCGATTTCGAGTCAATCGGTCCAAAGACCTGGAAGCTATTGAAAAAATGGGCCACTTTTTTCTTTAAAATATTCACCAAAAATACAAATTTCACCGGAATCCGATGGGGACTGCTGTGTCTCGTTCAGCCAGTATAGGAGCACATTTGGGAGCGATTTCGAGTCAATCGGTCCAAAGACCTGGAAGCTATTGAAAAAATGGGCCACTTTTTTCTTTAAAATATTCACCAAAAATACAAATTTCACCGGAATCCGATGGGGACTGCTGTGTCTCATTCAGCGAGTAGAGGACCACATTCGTGACGAATTTCGAGTCAATCGGTCAAAAGACGCCCGTAACCCTAACCCTAGCTCCATAACCCTAACCCTAACCCTAACCCTAATGCCAGCCTTAAGGCAGTCTCATGAAACATTGTCTCTTTTCCCTAAAATATTCACCAAAAATACAAATTTCACCGGAATCCGATGGGGACTGCTGTGTCTCGTTCAGCCAGTATAGGAGCACATTTGGGAGCGATTTCGAGTCAATCGGTCCAAAGACCTGGAAGCTATTGAAAAAATGGGCCACTTTTTTCTTTAAAATATTCACCAAAAATACAAATTTCACCGGAATCCGATGGGGACTGCTGTGTCTCATTCAGCGAGTAGAGGACCACATTCGTGACGAATTTCGAGTCAATCGGTCAAAAGACGACCGTAACCCTAACCCTAGCTCCATAACCCTAACCCTAACCCTAACCCTAATGCCAGCCTTAAGGCAGTCTCATGAAACATTGTCTCTTTTCACTAAAATATTCACCAAAAATACAAATTTCACCGGAATCCGATGGGGACTGCTGTGTCTCGTTCAGCCAGTATAGGAGCACATTTGGGAGCGATTTCGAGTCAATCGGTCCAAAGACCTGGAAGCTATTGAAAAAATGGGCCACTTTTTTCTTTAAAATATTCACCAAAAATACAAATTTCACCGGAATCCGATGGGGACTGCTGTGTCTCGTTCAGCCAGTATAGGAGCACATTTGGGAGCGATTTCGAGTCAATCGGTCCAAAGACCAGGAAGCTATTGAAAAAATGGGCCACTTTTTTCTTTAAAATATTCACCAAAAATACAAATTTCACCGGAATCCGATGGGGACTGCTGTGTCTCATTCAGCGAGTAGAGGACCACATTCGTGACGAATTTCGAGTCAATCGGTCAAAAGACGCCCGTAACCCTAACCCTAGCTCCATAACCCTAACCCTAACCCTAACCCTAATGCCAGCCTTAAGGCAGTCTCATGAAACATTGTCTCTTTTCAGTAAAATATTCACCAAAAATACAAATTTCACCGGAATCCGACGGGGACTGCTGTGTCTCGTTCAGTCAGTATAGGAGCACATTTGGGAGCGATTTCGAGTCAATCGGTCCGAAGACCTGGAAGCTATTGAAAAAATGGGCCACTTTTTTCTTTAAAATATTCACCAAAAATACAAATTTCACCGGAATCCGATGGGGACTGCTGTGTCTCATTCAGCAAGTAGAGGACCACATTCGTGACCAATTTCGAGTCAATCGGTCAAAAGACGACCGTAACCCTAACCCTAGCTCCATAACCCTAACCCTAACCCTAATGCCAGCCTTAAGGCAGTCTCATGAAACATTGTCTCTTTTCACTAAAATATTCACCAAAAATACAAATTTCACCGGAATCCGATGGGGACTGCTGTGTCTCGTTCAGCCAGTATAGGAGCACATTTGGGAGCGATTTCGAGTCAATCGGTCCAAAGACCTGGAAGCTATTGAAAAAATGGGCCACTTTTTTCTTTAAAATATTCACCAAAAATACAAATTTCACCGGAATCCGATGGGGACTGCTGTGTCTCGTTCAGCCAGTATAGGAGCACATTTGGGAGCGATTTCGAGTCAATCGGTCCAAAGACCTGGAAGCTATTGAAAAAATGGGCCACTTTTTTCTTTAAAATATTCACCAAAAATACAAATTTCACCGGAATCCGATGGGGACTGCTGTGTCTCATTCAGCGAGTAGAGGACCACATTCGTGACGAATTTCGAGTCAATCGGTCAAAAGACGACCGTAACCCTAACCCTAGCTCCATAACCCTAACCCTAACCCTAATGCCAGCCTTAAGGCAGTCTCATGAAACATTGTCTCTTTTCACTAAAATATTCACCAAAAATACAAATTTCACCGGAATCCGATGGGGACTGCTGTGTCTCGTTCAGCCAGTATAGGAGCACATTTGGGAGCGATTTCGAGGCAATCGGTCCAAAGACCTGGAAGCTATTGAAAAAATGGGCCACTTTTTTCTTTAAAATATTCACCAAAAATACAAATTTCACCGGAATCCGATGGGGACTGCTGTGTCTCGTTCAGCCAGTATAGGAGCACATTTGGGAGCGATTTCGAGTCAATCGGTCCAAAGACCAGGAAGCTATTGAAAAAATGGGCCACTTTTTTCTTTAAAATATTCACCAAAAATACAAATTTCACCGGAATCCGATGGGGACTGCTGTGTCTCATTCAGTGAGTAGAGGACCACATTCGTGACGAATTTCGAGTCAATCGGTCAAAAGACGCCCGTAACCCTAACCCTAGCTCCATAACCCTAACCCTAACCCTAAACCTAACCCTAATGCCAGCCTTAAGGCAGTCTCATGAAACATTGTCTCTTTTCAGTAAAATATTCACCAAAAATACAAATTTCACCGGAATCCGATGGGGACTGCTGTGTCTCGTTCAGCCAGTATAGGAGCACATTTGGGAGCGATTTCGAGTCAATCGGTCCGAAGACCTGGAAGCTATTGAAAAAATGGGCCACTTTTTTCTTTAAAATATTCACCAAAAATACAAATTTCACCGGAATCCGATGGGGACTGCTGTGTCTCATTCAGCAAGTAGAGGACCACATTCGTGACGAATTTCGAGTCAATCGGTCAAAAGACGACCGTAACCCTAACCCTAGCTCCATAACCCTAACCCTAACCCTAATGCCAGCCTTAAGGCAGTCTCATGAAACATTGTCTCTTTTCACTAAAATATTCACCAAAAATACAAATTTCACCGGAATCCGATGGGGACTGCTGTGTCTCGTTCAGCCAGTATAGGAGCACATTTGGGAGCGATTTCGAGTCAATCGGTCCAAAGACCTGGAAGCTATTGAAAAAATGGGCCACTTTTTTCTTTAAAATATTCACCAAAAATACAAATTTCACCGGAATCCGATGGGGACTGCTGTGTCTCGTTCAGCCAGTATAGGAGCACATTTGGGAGCGATTTCGAGTCAATCGGTCCAAAGACCTGGAAGCTATTGAAAAAATGGGCCACTTTTTTCTTTAAAATATTCACCAAAAATACAAATTTCACCGGAATCCGATGGGGACTGCTGTGTCTCATTCAGCAAGTAGAGGACCACATTCGTGACGAATTTCGAGTCAATCGGTCAAAAGACGACCGTAACCCTAACCCTAGCTCCATAACCCTAACCCTAACCCTAACCCTAATGCCAGCCTTAAGGCAGTCTCATGAAACATTGTCTCTTTTCCCTAAAATATTCACCAAAAATACAAATTTCACCGGAATCCGATGGGGACTGCTGTGTCTCGTTCAGCCAGTATAGGAGCACATTTGGGAGCGATTTCGAGTCAATCGGTCCAAAGACCTGGAAGCTATTGAAAAAATGGGCCACTTTTTTCTTTAAAATATTCACCAAAAATACAAATTTCACCGGAATCCGATGGGGACTGCTGTGTCTCATTCAGCGAGTAGAGGACCACATTCGTGACGAATTTCGAGTCAATCGGTCAAAAGACGACCGTAACCCTAACCCTAGCTCCATAACCCTAACCCTAACCCTAACCCTAATGCCAGCCTTAAGGCAGTCTCATGAAACATTGTCTCTTTTCCCTAAAATATTCACCAAAAATACAAATTTCACCGGAATCCGATGGGGACTGCTGTGTCTCGTTCAGCCAGTATAGGAGCACATTTGGGAGCGATTTCGAGTCAATCGGTCCAAAGACCTGGAAGCTATTGAAAAAATGGGCCACTTTTTTCTTTAAAATATTCACCAAAAATACAAATTTCACCGGAATCCGATGGGGACTGCTGTGTCTCATTCAGCGAGTAGAGGACCACATTCGTGACGAATTTCGAGTCAATCGGTCAAAAGACGACCGTAACCCTAACCCTAGCTCCATAACCCTAACCCTAACCCTAACCCTAATGCCAGCCTTAAGGCAGTCTCATGAAACATTGTCTCTTTTCACTAAAATATTCACCAAAAATACAAATTTCACCGGAATCCGATGGGGACTGCTGTGTCTCGTTCAGCCAGTATAGGAGCACATTTGGGAGCGATTTCGAGTCAATCGGTCCAAAGACCTGGAAGCTATTGAAAAAATGGGCCACTTTTTTCTTTAAAATATTCACCAAAAATACAAATTTCACCGGAATCCGATGGGGACTGCTGTGTCTCGTTCAGCCAGTATAGGAGCACATTTGGGAGCGATTTCGAGTCAATCGGTCCAAAGACCAGGAAGCTATTGAAAAAATGGGCCACTTTTTTCTTTAAAATATTCACCAAAAATACAAATTTCACCGGAATCCGATGGGGACTGCTGTGTCTCATTCAGCGAGTAGAGGACCACATTCGTGACGAATTTCGAGTCAATCGGTCAAAAGACGCCCGTAACCCTAACCCTAGCTCCATAACCCTAACCCTAACCCTAACCCTAATGCCAGCCTTAAGGCAGTCTCATGAAACATTGTCTCTTTTCAGTAAAATATTCACCAAAAATACAAATTTCACCGGAATCCGACGGGGACTGCTGTGTCTCGTTCAGTCAGTATAGGAGCACATTTGGGAGCGATTTCGAGTCAATCGGTCCGAAGACCTGGAAGCTATTGAAAAAATGGGCCACTTTTTTCTTTAAAATATTCACCAAAAATACAAATTTCACCGGAATCCGATGGGGACTGCTGTGTCTCATTCAGCAAGTAGAGGACCACATTCGTGACCAATTTCGAGTCAATCGGTCAAAAGACGACCGTAACCCTAACCCTAGCTCCATAACCCTAACCCTAACCCTAATGCCAGCCTTAAGGCAGTCTCATGAAACATTGTCTCTTTTCACTAAAATATTCACCAAAAATACAAATTTCACCGGAATCCGATGGGGACTGCTGTGTCTCGTTCAGCCAGTATAGGAGCACATTTGGGAGCGATTTCGAGTCAATCGGTCCAAAGACCTGGAAGCTATTGAAAAAATGGGCCACTTTTTTCTTTAAAATATTCACCAAAAATACAAATTTCACCGGAATCCGATGGGGACTGCTGTGTCTCGTTCAGCCAGTATAGGAGCACATTTGGGAGCGATTTCGAGTCAATCGGTCCAAAGACCTGGAAGCTATTGAAAAAATGGGCCACTTTTTTCTTTAAAATATTCACCAAAAATACAAATTTCACCGGAATCCGATGGGGACTGCTGTGTCTCATTCAGCGAGTAGAGGACCACATTCGTGACGAATTTCGAGTCAATCGGTCAAAAGACGACCGTAACCCTAACCCTAGCTCCATAACCCTAACCCTAACCCTAATGCCAGCCTTAAGGCAGTCTCATGAAACATTGTCTCTTTTCACTAAAATATTCACCAAAAATACAAATTTCACCGGAATCCGATGGGGACTGCTGTGTCTCGTTCAGCCAGTATAGGAGCACATTTGGGAGCGATTTCGAGGCAATCGGTCCAAAGACCTGGAAGCTATTGAAAAAATGGGCCACTTTTTTCTTTAAAATATTCACCAAAAATACAAATTTCACCGGAATCCGATGGGGACTGCTGTGTCTCGTTCAGCCAGTATAGGAGCACATTTGGGAGCGATTTCGAGTCAATCGGTCCAAAGACCAGGAAGCTATTGAAAAAATGGGCCACTTTTTTCTTTAAAATATTCACCAAAAATACAAATTTCACCGGAATCCGATGGGGACTGCTGTGTCTCATTCAGTGAGTAGAGGACCACATTCGTGACGAATTTCGAGTCAATCGGTCAAAAGACGCCCGTAACCCTAACCCTAGCTCCATAACCCTAACCCTAACCCTAAACCTAACCCTAATGCCAGCCTTAAGGCAGTCTCATGAAACATTGTCTCTTTTCAGTAAAATATTCACCAAAAATACAAATTTCACCGGAATCCGATGGGGACTGCTGTGTCTCGTTCAGCCAGTATAGGAGCACATTTGGGAGCGATTTCGAGTCAATCGGTCCGAAGACCTGGAAGCTATTGAAAAAATGGGCCACTTTTTTCTTTAAAATATTCACCAAAAATACAAATTTCACCGGAATCCGATGGGGACTGCTGTGTCTCATTCAGCAAGTAGAGGACCACATTCGTGACGAATTTCGAGTCAATCGGTCAAAAGACGACCGTAACCCTAACCCTAGCTCCATAACCCTAACCCTAACCCTAATGCCAGCCTTAAGGCAGTCTCATGAAACATTGTCTCTTTTCACTAAAATATTCACCAAAAATACAAATTTCACCGGAATCCGATGGGGACTGCTGTGTCTCGTTCAGCCAGTATAGGAGCACATTTGGGAGCGATTTCGAGTCAATCGGTCCAAAGACCTGGAAGCTATTGAAAAAATGGGCCACTTTTTTCTTTAAAATATTCACCAAAAATACAAATTTCACCGGAATCCGATGGGGACTGCTGTGTCTCGTTCAGCCAGTATAGGAGCACATTTGGGAGCGATTTCGAGTCAATCGGTCCAAAGACCTGGAAGCTATTGAAAAAATGGGCCACTTTTTTCTTTAAAATATTCACCAAAAATACAAATTTCACCGGAATCCGATGGGGACTGCTGTGTCTCATTCAGCAAGTAGAGGACCACATTCGTGACGAATTTCGAGTCAATCGGTCAAAAGACGACCGTAACCCTAACCCTAGCTCCATAACCCTAACCCTAACCCTAACCCTAATGCCAGCCTTAAGGCAGTCTCATGAAACATTGTCTCTTTTCCCTAAAATATTCACCAAAAATACAAATTTCACCGGAATCCGATGGGGACTGCTGTGTCTCGTTCAGCCAGTATAGGAGCACATTTGGGAGCGATTTCGAGTCAATCGGTCCAAAGACCTGGAAGCTATTGAAAAAATGGGCCACTTTTTTCTTTAAAATATTCACCAAAAATACAAATTTCACCGGAATCCGATGGGGACTGCTGTGTCTCATTCAGCGAGTAGAGGACCACATTCGTGACGAATTTCGAGTCAATCGGTCAAAAGACGACCGTAACCCTAACCCTAGCTCCATAACCCTAACCCTAACCCTAACCCTAATGCCAGCCTTAAGGCAGTCTCATGAAACATTGTCTCTTTTCACTAAAATATTCACCAAAAATACAAAGTTCACCGGAATCCGATGGGGACTGCTGTGTCTCGTTCAGCCAGTATAGGAGCACATTTGGGAGCGATTTCGAGTCAATCGGTCCAAAGACCTGGAAGCTATTGAAAAAATGGGCCACTTTTTTCTTTAAAATATTCACCAAAAATACAAATTTCACCGGAATCCGATGGGGACTGCTGTGTCTCGTTCAGCCAGTATAGGAGCACATTTGGGAGCGATTTCGAGTCAATCGGTCCAAAGACCAGGAAGCTATTGAAAAAATGGGCCACTTTTTTCTTTAAAATATTCACCAAAAATACAAATTTCACCGGAATCCGATGGGGACTGCTGTGTCTCATTCAGCGAGTAGAGGACCACATTCGTGACGAATTTCGAGTCAATCGGTCAAAAGACGCCCGTAACCCTAACCCTAGCTCCATAACCCTAACCCTAACCCTAACCCTAATGCCAGCCTTAAGGCAGTCTCATGAAACATTGTCTCTTTTCAGTAAAATATTCACCAAAAATACAAATTTCACCGGAATCCGACGGGGACTGCTGTGTCTCGTTCAGTCAGTATAGGAGCACATTTGGGAGCGATTTCGAGTCAATCGGTCCGAAGACCTGGAAGCTATTGAAAAAATGGGCCACTTTTTTCTTTAAAATATTCACCAAAAATACAAATTTCACCGGAATCCGATGGGGACTGCTGTGTCTCATTCAGCAAGTAGAGGACCACATTCGTGACCAATTTCGAGTCAATCGGTCAAAAGACGACCGTAACCCTAACCCTAGCTCCATAACCCTAACCCTAACCCTAATGCCAGCCTTAAGGCAGTCTCATGAAACATTGTCTCTTTTCCCTAAAATATTCACCAAAAATACAAATTTCACCGGAATCCGATGGGGACTGCTGTGTCTCGTTCAGCCAGTATAGGAGCACATTTGGGAGCGATTTCGAGTCAATCGGTCCAAAGACCTGGAAGCTATTGAAAAAATGGGCCACTTTTTTCTTTAAAATATTCACCAAAAATACAAATTTCACCGGAATCCGATGGGGACTGCTGTGTCTCGTTCAGCCAGTATAGGAGCACATTTGGGAGCGATTTCGAGTCAATCGGTCCAAAGACCTGGAAGCTATTGAAAAAATGGGCCACTTTTTTCTTTAAAATATTCACCAAAAATACAAATTTCACCGGAATCCGATGGGGACTGCTGTGTCTCATTCAGCGAGTAGAGGACCACATTCGTGACGAATTTCGAGTCAATCGGTCAAAAGACGACCGTAACCCTAACCCTAGCTCCATAACCCTAACCCTAACCCTAACCCTAATGCCAGCCTTAAGGCAGTCTCATGAAACATTGTCTCTTTTCACTAAAATATTCACCAAAAATACAAATTTCACCGGAATCCGATGGGGACTGCTGTGTCTCGTTCAGCCAGTATAGGAGCACATTTGGGAGCGATTTCGAGGCAATCGGTCCAAAGACCTGGAAGCTATTGAAAAAATGGGCCACTTTTTTCTTTAAAATATTCACCAAAAATACAAATTTCACCGGAATCCGATGGGGACTGCTGTGTCTCGTTCAGCCAGTATAGGAGCACATTTGGGAGCGATTTCGAGTCAATCGGTCCAAAGACCAGGAAGCTATTGAAAAAATGGGCCACTTTTTTCTTTAAAATATTCACCAAAAATACAAATTTCACCGGAATCCGATGGGGACTGCTGTGTCTCATTCAGCGAGTAGAGGACCACATTCGTGACGAATTTCGAGTCAATCGGTCAAAAGACGCCCGTAACCCTAACCCTAGCTCCATAACCCTAACCCTAACCCTAAACCTAACCCTAATGCCAGCCTTAAGGCAGTCTCATGAAACATTGTCTCTTTTCAGTAAAATATTCACCAAAAATACAAATTTCACCGGAATCCGATGGGGACTGCTGTGTCTCGTTCAGCCAGTATAGGAGCACATTTGGGAGCGATTTCGAGTCAATCGGTCCAAAGACCTGGAAGCTATTGAAAAAATGGGCCACTTTTTTCTTTAAAATATTCACCAAAAATACAAATTTCACCGGAATCCGATGGGGACTGCTGTGTCTCATTCAGCGAGTAGAGGACCACATTCGTGACGAATTTCGAGTCAATCGGTCAAAAGACGACCGTAACCCTAACCCTAGCTCCATAACCCTAACCCTAACCCTAACCCTAATGCCAGCCTTAAGGCAGTCTCATGAAACATTGTCTCTTTTCACTAAAATATTCACCAAAAATACAAATTTCACCGGAATCCGATGGGGACTGCTGTGTCTCGTTCAGCCAGTATAGGAGCACATTTGGGAGCGATTTCGAGGCAATCGGTCCAAAGACCTGGAAGCTATTGAAAAAATGGGCCACTTTTTTCTTTAAAATATTCACCAAAAATACAAATTTCACCGGAATCCGATGGGGACTGCTGTGTCTCGTTCAGCCAGTATAGGAGCACATTTGGGAGCGATTTCGAGTCAATCGGTCCAAAGACCAGGAAGCTATTGAAAAAATGGGCCACTTTTTTCTTTAAAATATTCACCAAAAATACAAATTTCACCGGAATCCGATGGGGACTGCTGTGTCTCATTCAGCGAGTAGAGGACCACATTCGTGACGAATTTCGAGTCAATCGGTCAAAAGACGCCCGTAACCCTAACCCTAGCTCCATAACCCTAACCCTAACCCTAAACCTAACCCTAATGCCAGCCTTAAGGCAGTCTCATGAAACATTGTCTCTTTTCAGTAAAATATTCACCAAAAATACAAATTTCACCGGAATCCGATGGGGACTGCTGTGTCTCGTTCAGCCAGTATAGGAGCACATTTGGGAGCGATTTCGAGTCAATCGGTCCAAAGACCTGGAAGCTATTGAAAAAATGGGCCACTTTTTTCTTTAAAATATTCACCAAAAATACAAATTTCACCGGAATCCGATGGGGACTGCTGTGTCTCGTTCAGCCAGTATAGGAGCACATTTGGGAGCGATTTCGAGTCAATCGGTCCGAAGACCTGGAAGCTATTGAAAAAATGGGCCACTTTTTTCTTTAAAATATTCACCAAAAATACAAATTTCACCGGAATCCGATGGGGACTGCTGTGTCTCATTCAGCAAGTAGAGGACCACATTCGTGACGAATTTCGAGTCAATCGGTCAAAAGACGACCGTAACCCTAACCCTAGCTCCATAACCCTAACCCTAACCCTAATGCCAGCCTTAAGGCAGTCTCATGAAACATTGTCTCTTTTCACTAAAATATTCACCAAAAATACAAATTTCACCGGAATCCGATGGGGACTGCTGTGTCTCGTTCAGCCAGTATAGGAGCACATTTGGGAGCGATTTCGAGTCAATCGGTCCAAAGACCTGGAAGCTATTGAAAAAATGGGCCACTTTTTTCTTTAAAATATTCACCAAAAATACAAATTTCACCGGAATCCGATGGGGACTGCTGTTTCTCATTCAGCGAGTAGAGGACCACATTCGTGACGAATTTCGAGTCAATCGGTCAAAAGACGACAGTAACCCTAACCCTAGCTCCATAACCCTAACCCTAACCCTAACCCTAATGCCAGCCTTAAGGCAGTCTCATGAAACATTGTCTCTTTTCACTAAAATATTCACCAAAAATACAAATTTCACCGGAATCCGATGGGGACTGCTGTGTCTCGTTCAGCCAGTATAGGAGCACATTTGGGAGCGATTTCGAGGCAATCGGTCCAAAGACCTGGAAGCTATTGAAAAAATGGGCCACTTTTTTCTTTAAAATATTCACCAAAAATACAAATTTCACCGGAATCCGATGGGGACTGCTGTGTCTCGTTCAGCCAGTATAGGAGCACATTTGGGAGCGATTTCGAGTCAATCGGTCCAAAGACCAGGAAGCTATTGAAAAAATGGGCCACTTTTTTCTTTAAAATATTCACCAAAAATACAAATTTCACCGGAATCCGATGGGGACTGCTGTGTCTCATTCAGCGAGTAGAGGACCACATTCGTGACGAATTTCGAGTCAATCGGTCAAAAGACGCCCGTAACCCTAACCCTAGCTCCATAACCCTAACCCTAACCCTAAACCTAACCCTAATGCCAGCCTTAAGGCAGTCTCATGAAACATTGTCTCTTTTCAGTAAAATATTCACCAAAAATACAAATTTCACCGGAATCCGATGGGGACTGCTGTGTCTCGTTCAGCCAGTATAGGAGCACATTTGGGAGCGATTTCGAGTCAATCGGTCCAAAGACCTGGAAGCTATTGAAAAAATGGGCCACTTTTTTCTTTAAAATATTCACCAAAAATACAAATTTCACCGGAATCCGATGGGGACTGCTGTGTCTCATTCAGCAAGTAGAGGACCACATTCGTGACGAATTTCGAGTCAATCGGTCAAAAGACGACCGTAACCCTAACCCTAGCTCCATAACCCTAACCCTAACCCTAACCCTAATGCCAGCCTTAAGGCAGTCTCATGAAACATTGTCTCTTTTCCCTAAAATATTCACCAAAAATACAAATTTCACCGGAATCCGATGGGGACTGCTGTGTCTCGTTCAGCCAGTATAGGAGCACATTTGGGAGCGATTTCGAGTCAATCGGTCCAAAGACCAGGAAGCTATTGAAAAAATGGGCCACTTTTTTCTTTAAAATATTCACCAAAAATACAAATTTCACCGGAATCCGATGGGGACTGCTGTGTCTCATTCAGCGAGTAGAGGACCACATTCGTGACGAATTTCGAGTCAATCGGTCAAAAGACGCCCGTAACCCTAACCCTAGCTCCATAACCCTAACCCTAACCCTAACCCTAATGCCAGCCTTAAGGCAGTCTCATGAAACATTGTCTCTTTTCAGTAAAATATTCACCAAAAATACAAATTTCACCGGAATCCGACGGGGACTGCTGTGTCTCGTTCAGTCAGTATAGGAGCACATTTGGGAGCGATTTCGAGTCAATCGGTCCGAAGACCTGGAAGCTATTGAAAAAATGGGCCACTTTTTTCTTTAAAATATTCACCAAAAATACAAATTTCACCGGAATCCGATGGGGACTGCTGTGTCTCATTCAGCAAGTAGAGGACCACATTCGTGACCAATTTCGAGTCAATCGGTCAAAAGACGACCGTAACCCTAACCCTAGCTCCATAACCCTAACCCTAACCCTAATGCCAGCCTTAAGGCAGTCTCATGAAACATTGTCTCTTTTCCCTAAAATATTCACCAAAAATACAAATTTCACCGGAATCCGATGGGGACTGCTGTGTCTCGTTCAGCCAGTATAGGAGCACATTTGGGAGCGATTTCGAGTCAATCGGTCCAAAGACCTGGAAGCTATTGAAAAAATGGGCCACTTTTTTCTTTAAAATATTCACCAAAAATACAAATTTCACCGGAATCCGATGGGGACTGCTGTGTCTCGTTCAGCCAGTATAGGAGCACATTTGGGAGCGATTTCGAG
This sequence comes from Pagrus major, assembly GCF_040436345.1. Classification (NCBI taxonomy): domain Eukaryota; kingdom Metazoa; phylum Chordata; class Actinopteri; order Spariformes; family Sparidae; genus Pagrus; species Pagrus major. The sequence goes on from NC_133236.1 coordinate 4,295,238, forward strand.
TCAATCGGTCCAAAGACCTGGAAGCTATTGAAAAAATGGGCCACTTTTTTCTTTAAAATATTCACCAAAAATACAAATTTCACCGGAATCCGATGGGGACTGCTGTGTCTCATTCAGCGAGTAGAGGACCACATTCGTGACGAATTTCGAGTCAATCGGTCAAAAGACGACCGTAACCCTAACCCTAGCTCCATAACCCTAACCCTAACCCTAATGCCAGCCTTAAGGCAGTCTCATGAAACATTGTCTCTTTTCCCTAAAATATTCACCAAAAATACAAATTTCACCGGAATCCGATGGGGACTGCTGTGTCTCGTTCAGCCAGTATAGGAGCACATTTGGGAGCGATTTCGAGTCAATCGGTCCAAAGACCTGGAAGCTATTGAAAAAATGGGCCACTTTTTTCTTTAAAATATTCACCAAAAATACAAATTTCACCGGAATCCGATGGGGACTGCTGTGTCTCATTCAGCGAGTAGAGGACCACATTCGTGACGAATTTCGAGTCAATCGGTCAAAAGACGACCGTAACCCTAACCCTAGCTCCATAACCCTAACCCTAACCCTAACCCTAACCCTAATGCCAGCCTTAAGGCAGTCTCATGAAACATTGTCTCTTTTCACTAAAATATTCACCAAAAATACAAATTTCACCGGAATCCGATGGGGACTGCTGTGTCTCGTTCAGCCAGTATAGGAGCACATTTGGGAGCGATTTCGAGTCAATCGGTCCAAAGACCTGGAAGCTATTGAAAAAATGGGCCACTTTTTTCTTTAAAATATTCACCAAAAATACAAATTTCACCGGAATCCGATGGGGACTGCTGTGTCTCATTCAGCGAGTAGAGGACCACATTCGTGACGAATTTCGAGTCAATCGGTCAAAAGACGACCGTAACCCTAACCCTAGCTCCATAACCCTAACTCTAACCCTAACCCTAATGCCAGCCTTAAGGCAGTCTCATGAAACATTGTCTCTTTTCCCTAAAATATTCACCAAAAATACAAATTTCACCGGAATCCGATAGGGACTGCTGTGTCTCGTTCAGCCAGTATAGGAGCACATTTGGGAGCGATTTCGAGTCAATCGGTCCAAAGACCTGGAAGCTATTGAAAAAATGGGCCACTTTTTTCTTTAAAATATTCACCAAAAATACAAATTTCACCGGAATCCGATGGGGACTGCTGTGTCTCGTTCAGCCAGTATAGGAGCACATTTGGGAGCGATTTCGAGTCAATCGGTCCAAAGACCTGGAAGCTATTGAAAAAATGGGCCACTTTTTTCTTTAAAATATTCACCAAAAATACAAATTTCACCGGAATCCGATAGGGACTGCTGTGTCTCGTTCAGCCAGTATAGGAGCACATTTGGGAGCGATTTCGAGTCAATCGGTCCAAAGACCTGGAAGCTATTGAAAAAATGGGCCACTTTTTTCTTTAAAATATTCACCAAAAATACAAATTTCACCGGAATCCGATGGGGCCTGCTGTGTCTCATTCAGCGAGTAGAGGACCACATTCGTGACGAATTTCGAGTCAATCGGTCAAAAGACGACCGTAACCCTAACCCTAGCTCCATAACCCTAACCCTAACCCTAACCCTAATGTCAGCCTTAAGGCAGTCTCATGAAACATTGTCTCTTTTCCCTAAAATATTCACCAAAAATACAAATTTCACCGGAATCCGATGGGGACTGCTGTGTCTCGTTCAGCCAGTATAGGAGCACATTTGGGAGCGATTTCGAGTCAATCGGTCCAAAGACCTGGAAGCTATTGAAAAAATGGGCCACTTTTTTCTTTAAAATATTCACCAAAAATACAAATTTCACCGGAATCCGATGGGGACTGCTGTGTCTCATTCAGCGAGTAGAGGACCACATTCGTGACGAATTTCGAGTCAATCGGTCAAAAGACGACCGTAACCCTAACCCTAGCTCCATAACCCTAACCCTAACCCTAACCCTAATGTCAGCCTTAAGGCAGTCTCATGAAACATTGTCTCTTTTCCCTAAAATATTCACCAAAAATACAAATTTCACCGGAATCCGATGGGGACTGCTGTGTCTCGTTCAGCGAGTAGAGGACCACATTCGTGACGAATTTCGAGTCAATCGGTCAAAAGACGCCCGTAACCCTAACCCTAGCTCCATAACCCTAACCCTAACCCTAACCCTAACCCTAATGCCAGCCTTAAGGCAGTCTCATGAAACATTGTCTCTTTTCAGTAAAATATTCACCAAAAATACAAATTTCACCGGAATCCGATGGGGACTGCTGTGTCTCATTCAGCGAGTAGAGGACCACATTCGTGACGAATTTCGAGTCAATCGGTCAAAAGACGCCCGTAACCCTAACCCTAGCTCCATAACCCTAACCCTAACCCTAACCCTAATGCCAGCCTTAAGGCAGTCTCATGAAACATTGTCTCTTTTCACTAAAATATTCACCAAAAATACAAATTTCACCGGAATCCGATGGGGACTGCTGTGTCTCGTTCAGCCAGTATAGGAGCACATTTGGGAGCGATTTCGAGTCAATCGGTCCAAAGACCTGGAAGCTATTGAAAAAATGGGCCACTTTTTTCTTTAAAATATTCACCAAAAATACAAATTTCACCGGAATCCGATGGGGACTGCTGTGTCTCGTTCAGCCAGTATAGGAGCACATTTGGGAGCGATTTCGAGTCAATCGGTCCAAAGACCTGGAAGCTATTGAAAAAATGGGCCACTTTTTTCTTTAAAATATTCACCAAAAATACAAATTTCACCGGAATCCGATGGGGACTGCTGTGTCTCATTCAGCAAGTAGAGGACCACATTTGTGACGAATTTCGAGTCAATCGGTCAAAAGACGACCGTAACCCTAACCCTAGCTCCATAACCCTAACCCTAACCCTAACCCTAATGCCAGCCTTAAGGCAGTCTCATGAAACATTGTCTCTTTTCACTAAAATATTCACCAAAAATACAAATTACACCGGAATCCGATGGGGACTGCTGTGTCTCGTTCAGCCAGTATAGGAGCACATTTGGGAGCGATTTCGAGTCAATCGGTCCAAAGACCTGGAAGCTATTGAAAAAATGGGCCACTTTTTTCTTTAAAATATTCACCAAAAATACAAATTTCACCGGAATCCGATGGGGACTGCTGTGTCTCATTCAGCAAGTAGAGGACCACATTCGTGACGAATTTCGAGTCAATCGGTCAAAAGACGACCGTAACCCTAACCCTAGCTCCATAACCCTAACCCTAACCCTAACCCTAATGCCAGCCTTAAGGCAGTCTCATGAAACATTGTCTCTTTTCCCTAAAATATTCACCAAAAATACAAATTTCACCGGAATCCGATGGGGACTGCTGTGTCTCGTTCAGCCAGTATAGGAGCACATTTGGGAGCGATTTCGAGTCAATCGGTCCAAAGACCAGGAAGCTATTGAAAAAATGGGCCACTTTTTTCTTTAAAATATTCACCAAAAATACAAATTTCACCGGAATCCGATGGGGACTGCTGTGTCTCATTCAGCGAGTAGAGGACCACATTCGTGACGAATTTCGAGTCAATCGGTCAAAAGACGCCCGTAACCCTAACCCTAGCTCCATAACCCTAACCCTAACCCTAACCCTAATGCCAGCCTTAAGGCAGTCTCATGAAACATTGTCTCTTTTCAGTAAAATATTCACCAAAAATACAAATTTCACCGGAATCCGACGGGGACTGCTGTGTCTCGTTCAGTCAGTATAGGAGCACATTTGGGAGCGATTTCGAGTCAATCGGTCCGAAGACCTGGAAGCTATTGAAAAAATGGGCCACTTTTTTCTTTAAAATATTCACCAAAAATACAAATTTCACCGGAATCCGATGGGGACTGCTGTGTCTCATTCAGCAAGTAGAGGACCACATTCGTGACCAATTTCGAGTCAATCGGTCAAAAGACGACCGTAACCCTAACCCTAGCTCCATAACCCTAACCCTAACCCTAATGCCAGCCTTAAGGCAGTCTCATGAAACATTGTCTCTTTTCCCTAAAATATTCACCAAAAATACAAATTTCACCGGAATCCGATGGGGACTGCTGTGTCTCGTTCAGCCAGTATAGGAGCACATTTGGGAGCGATTTCGAGTCAATCGGTCCAAAGACCTGGAAGCTATTGAAAAAATGGGCCACTTTTTTCTTTAAAATATTCACCAAAAATACAAATTTCACCGGAATCCGATGGGGACTGCTGTGTCTCGTTCAGCCAGTATAGGAGCACATTTGGGAGCGATTTCGAGTCAATCGGTCCAAAGACCTGGAAGCTATTGAAAAAATGGGCCACTTTTTTCTTTAAAATATTCACCAAAAATACAAATTTCACCGGAATCCGATGGGGACTGCTGTGTCTCATTCAGCGAGTAGAGGACCACATTCGTGACGAATTTCGAGTCAATCGGTCAAAAGACGACCGTAACCCTAACCCTAGCTCCATAACCCTAACCCTAACCCTAATGCCAGCCTTAAGGCAGTCTCATGAAACATTGTCTCTTTTCCCTAAAATATTCACCAAAAATACAAATTTCACCGGAATCCGATGGGGACTGCTGTGTCTCGTTCAGCCAGTATAGGAGCACATTTGGGAGCGATTTCGAGTCAATCGGTCCAAAGACCTGGAAGCTATTGAAAAAATGGGCCACTTTTTTCTTTAAAATATTCACCAAAAATACAAATTTCACCGGAATCCGATGGGGACTGCTGTGTCTCATTCAGCGAGTAGAGGACCACATTCGTGACGAATTTCGAGTCAATCGGTCAAAAGACGACCGTAACCCTAACCCTAGCTCCATAACCCTAACTCTAACCCTAACCCTAATGCCAGCCTTAAGGCAGTCTCATGAAACATTGTCTCTTTTCCCTAAAATATTCACCAAAAATACAAATTTCACCGGAATCCGATAGGGACTGCTGTGTCTCGTTCAGCCAGTATAGGAGCACATTTGGGAGCGATTTCGAGTCAATCGGTCCAAAGACCTGGAAGCTATTGAAAAAATGGGCCACTTTTTTCTTTAAAATATTCACCAAAAATACAAATTTCACCGGAATCCGATGGGGACTGCTGTGTCTCGTTCAGCCAGTATAGGAGCACATTTGGGAGCGATTTCGAGTCAATCGGTCCAAAGACCTGGAAGCTATTGAAAAAATGGGCCACTTTTTTCTTTAAAATATTCACCAAAAATACAAATTTCACCGGAATCCGATAGGGACTGCTGTGTCTCGTTCAGCCAGTATAGGAGCACATTTGGGAGCGATTTCGAGTCAATCGGTCCAAAGACCTGGAAGCTATTGAAAAAATGGGCCACTTTTTTCTTTAAAATATTCACCAAAAATACAAATTTCACCGGAATCCGATGGGGCCTGCTGTGTCTCATTCAGCGAGTAGAGGACCACATTCGTGACGAATTTCGAGTCAATCGGTCAAAAGACGACCGTAACCCTAACCCTAGCTCCATAACCCTAACCCTAACCCTAACCCTAATGTCAGCCTTAAGGCAGTCTCATGAAACATTGTCTCTTTTCCCTAAAATATTCACCAAAAATACAAATTTCACCGGAATCCGATGGGGACTGCTGTGTCTCGTTCAGCCAGTATAGGAGCACATTTGGGAGCGATTTCGAGTCAATCGGTCCAAAGACCTGGAAGCTATTGAAAAAATGGGCCACTTTTTTCTTTAAAATATTCACCAAAAATACAAATTTCACCGGAATCCGATGGGGACTGCTGTGTCTCATTCAGCGAGTAGAGGACCACATTCGTGACGAATTTCGAGTCAATCGGTCAAAAGACGACCGTAACCCTAACCCTAGCTCCATAACCCTAACCCTAACCCTAACCCTAATGTCAGCCTTAAGGCAGTCTCATGAAACATTGTCTCTTTTCCCTAAAATATTCACCAAAAATACAAATTTCACCGGAATCCGATGGGGACTGCTGTGTCTCGTTCAGCGAGTAGAGGACCACATTCGTGACGAATTTCGAGTCAATCGGTCAAAAGACGCCCGTAACCCTAACCCTAGCTCCATAACCCTAACCCTAACCCTAACCCTAACCCTAATGCCAGCCTTAAGGCAGTCTCATGAAACATTGTCTCTTTTCAGTAAAATATTCACCAAAAATACAAATTTCACCGGAATCCGATGGGGACTGCTGTGTCTCATTCAGCGAGTAGAGGACCACATTCGTGACGAATTTCGAGTCAATCGGTCAAAAGACGACCGTAACCCTAACCCTAGCTCCATAACCCTAACCCTAACCCTAACCCTAATGCCAGCCTTAAGGCAGTCTCATGAAACATTGTCTCTTTTCACTAAAATATTCACCAAAAATACAAATTACACCGGAATCCGATGGGGACTGCTGTGTCTCGTTCAGCCAGTATAGGAGCACATTTGGGAGCGATTTCGAGTCAATCGGTCCAAAGACCTGGAAGCTATTGAAAAAATGGGCCACTTTTTTCTTTAAAATATTCACCAAAAATACAAATTTCACCGGAATCCGATAGGGACTGGTGTGTCTCGTTCAGCCAGTATAGGAGCACATTTGGGAGCGATTTCGAGTCAATCGGTCCAAAGACCTGGAAGCTATTGAAAAAATGGGCCACTTTTTTCTTTAAAATATTCACCAAAAATACAAATTTCACCGGAATCCGATGGGGACTGCTGTGTCTCATTCAGCGAGTAGAGGACCACATTCGTGACGAATTTCGAGTCAATCGGTCAAAAGACGACCGTAACCCTAACCCTAGCTCCATAACCCTAACCCTAACCCTAACCCTAATGCCAGCCTTAAGGCAGTCTCATGAAACATTGTCTCTTTTCACTAAAATATTCACCAAAAATACAAATTTCACCGGAATCCGATGGGGACTGCTGTGTCTCGTTCAGCCAGTATAGGAGCACATTTGGGAGCGATTTCGAGTCAATCGGTCCAAAGACCTGGAAGCTATTGAAAAAATGGGCCACTTTTTTCTTTAAAATATTCACCAAAAATACAAATTTCACCGGAATCCGATAGGGACTGCTGTGTCTCGTTCAGCCAGTATAGGAGCACATTTGGGAGCGATTTCGAGTCAATCGGTCCAAAGACCTGGAAGCTATTGAAAAAATGGGCCACTTTTTTCTTTAAAATATTCACCAAAAATACAAATTTCACCGGAATCCGATGGGGCCTGCTGTGTCTCATTCAGCGAGTAGAGGACCACATTCGTGACGAATTTCGAGTCAATCGGTCAAAAGACGACCGTAACCCTAACCCTAGCTCCATAACCCTAACCCTAACCCTAACCCTAATGTCAGCCTTAAGGCAGTCTCATGAAACATTGTCTCTTTTCCCTAAAATATTCACCAAAAATACAAATTTCACCGGAATCCGATGGGGACTGCTGTGTCTCGTTCAGCCAGTATAGGAGCACATTTGGGAGCGATTTCGAGTCAATCGGTCCAAAGACCTGGAAGCTATTGAAAAAATGGGCCACTTTTTTCTTTAAAATATTCACCAAAAATACAAATTTCACCGGAATCCGATGGGGACTGCTGTGTCTCGTTCAGCCAGTATAGGAGCACATTTGGGAGCGATTTCGAGTCAATCGGTCCAAAGACCTGGAAGCTATTGAAAAAATGGGCCACTTTTTTCTTTAAAATATTCACCAAAAATACAAATTTCACCGGAATCCGATGGGGACTGCTGTGTCTCATTCAGCGAGTAGAGGACCACATTCGTGACGAATTTCGAGTCAATCGGTCAAAAGACGACCGTAACCCTAACCCTAGCTCCATAACCCTAACCCTAACCCTAACCCTAATGTCAGCCTTAAGGCAGTCTCATGAAACATTGTCTCTATTCCCTAAAATATTCACCAAAAATACAAATTTCACCGGAATCCGATGGGGACTGCTGTGTCTCGTTCAGCCAGTATAGGAGCACATTTGGGAGCGATTTCGAGTCAATCGGTCCAAAGACCTGGAAGCTATTGAAAAAATGGGCCACTTTTTTCTTTAAAATATTCACCAAAAATACAAATTTCACCGGAATCCGATGGGGACTGCTGTGTCTCATTCAGCAAGTAGAGGACCACATTCGTGACGAATTTCGAGTCAATCGGTCAAAAGACGACCGTAACCCTAACCCTAGCTCCATAACCCTAACCCTAACCCTAACCCTAATGCCAGCCTTAAGGCAGTCTCATGAAACATTGTCTCTTTTCACTAAAATATTCACCAAAAATACAAATTTCACCGGAATCCGATGGGGACTGCTGTGTCTCGTTCAGCCAGTATAGGAGCACATTTGGGAGCGATTTCGAGTCAATCGGTCCAAAGACCTGGAAGCTATTGAAAAAATGGGCCACTTTTTTCTTTAAAATATTCACCAAAAATACAAATTTCACCGGAATCCGATAGGGACTGCTGTGTCTCATTCAGCCAGTATAGGAGCACATTTGGGAGCGATTTCGAGTCAATCGGTCCAAAGACCTGGAAGCTATTGAAAAAATGGGCCACTTTTTTCTTTAAAATATTCACCAAAAATACAAATTTCACCGGAATCCGATGGGGCCTGCTGTGTCTCATTCAGCGAGTAGAGGACCACATTCGTGACGAATTTCGAGTCAATCGGTCAAAAGACGACCGTAACCCTAACCCTAGCTCCATAACCCTAACCCTAACCCTAACCCTAATGTCAGCCTTAAGGCAGTCTCATGAAACATTGTCTCTTTTCCCTAAAATATTCACCAAAAATACAAATTTCACCGGAATCCGATGGGGACTGCTGTGTCTCGTTCAGCCAGTATAGGAGCACATTTGGGAGCGATTTCGAGTCAATCGGTCCAAAGACCTGGAAGCTATTGAAAAAATGGGCCACTTTTTTCTTTAAAATATTCACCAAAAATACAAATTTCACCGGAATCCGATGGGGACTGCTGTGTCTCGTTCAGCCAGTATAGGAGCACATTTGGGAGCGATTTCGAGTCAATCGGTCCAAAGACCTGGAAGCTATTGAAAAAATGGGCCACTTTTTTCTTTAAAATATTCACCAAAAATACAAATTTCACCGGAATCCGATGGGGACTGCTGTGTCTCATTCAGCGAGTAGAGGACCACATTCGTGACGAATTTCGAGTCAATCGGTCAAAAGACGACCGTAACCCTAACCCTAGCTCCATAACCCTAACCCTAACCCTAACCCTAATGTCAGCCTTAAGGCAGTCTCATGAAACATTGTCTCTTTTCCCTAAAATATTCACCAAAAATACAAATTTCACCGGAATCCGATGGGGACTGCTGTGTCTCGTTCAGCCAGTATAGGAGCACATTTGGGAGCGATTTCGAGTCAATCGGTCCAAAGACCTGGAAGCTATTGAAAAAATGGGCCACTTTTTTCTTTAAAATATTCACCAAAAATACAAATTTCACCGGAATCCGATGGGGACTGGTGTGTCTCATTCAGCAAGTAGAGGACCACATTCGTGACGAATTTCGAGTCAATCGGTCAAAAGACGACCGTAACCCTAACCCTAGCTCCATAACCCTAACCCTAACCCTAATGCCAGCCTTAAGGCAGTCTCATGAAACATTGTCTCTTTTCCCTAAAATATTCACCAAAAATACAAATTTCACCGGAATCCGATGGGGACTGCTGTGTCTCATTCAGCGAGTAGAGGACCACATTCGTGACAAATTTCGAGTCAATCGGTCAAAAGACGACCGTAACCCTAACCCTAGCTCCATAACCCTAACCCTAACCCTAACCCTAATGCCAGCCTTAAGGCAGTCTCATGAAACATTGTCTCTTTTCACTAAAATATTCACCAAAAATACAAATTTCACCGGAATCCAATGGGGACTGCTGTGTCTCGTTCAGCCAGTATAGGAGCACATTTGGGAGCGATTTCGAGTCAATCGGTCCAAAGACCTGGAAGCTATTGAAAAAATGGGCCACTTTTTTCTTTAAAATATTCACCAAAAATACAAATTTCACCGGAATCCGATGGGGACTGCTGTGTCTCGTTCAGCCAGTATAGGAGCACATTTGGGAGCGATTTCGAGTCAATCGGTCCAAAGACCTGGAAGCTATTGAAAAAATGGGCCACTTTTTTCTTTAAAATATTCACCAAAAATACAAATTTCACCGGAATCCGATGGGGACTGCTGTGTCTCATTCAGCAAGTAGAGGACCACATTCGTGACGAATTTCGAGTCAATCGGTCAAAAGACGACCGTAACCCTAACCCTAGCTCCATAACCCTAACCCTAACCCTAACTCTAATGCCAGCCTTAAGGCAGTCTCATGAAACATTGTCTCTTTTCACTAAAATATTCACCAAAAATACAAATTTCACCGGAATCCGATGGGGACTGCTGTGTCTCGTTCACCTAGTATAGGAGCACATTTGGGAGCGATTTCGAGTCAATCGGTCCAAAGACCTGGAAGCTATTGAAAAAATGGGCCACTTTTTTCTTTAAAATATTCACCAAAAATACAAATTTCACCGGAATCCGATAGGGACTGCTGTGTCTCGTTCAGCCAGTATAGGAGCACATTTGGGAGCGATTTCGAGTCAATCGGTCCAAAGACCTGGAAGCTATTGAAAAAATGGGCCACTTTTTTCTTTAAAATATTCACCAAAAATACAAATTTCACCGGAATCCGATGGGGACTGCTGTGTCTCGTTCAGCCAGTATAGGAGCACATTTGGGAGCGATTTCGAGTCAATCGGTCCAAAGACCTGGAAGCTATTGAAAATATGGGCCACTTTTTTCTTTAAAATATTCACCAAAAATACAAATTTCACCGGAATCCAATGGGGACTGCTGTGTCTCATTCAGCGAGTAGAGGACCACATTCGTGACGAATTTCGAGTCAATCGGTCAAAAGACGACCGTAACCCTAACCCTAGCTCCATAACCCTAACCCTAACCCTAACCCTAATGCCAGCCTTAAGGCAGTCTCATGAAACATTGTCTCTTTTCACTAAAATATTCACCAAAAATACAAATTTCACCGGAATCCGATGGGGACTGCTGTGTCTCGTTCAGCCAGTATAGGAGCACATTTGGGAGCGATTTCGAGTCAATCGGTCCAAAGACCTGGAAGCTATTGAAAAAATGGGCCACTTTTTTCTTTAAAATATTCACCAAAAATACAAATTTCACCGGAATCCGATGGGGACTGCTGTGTCTCGTTCAGCCAGTATAGGAGCACATTTGGGAGCGATTTCGAGTCAATCGGTCCAAAGACCTGGAAGCTATTGAAAAAATGGGCCACTTTTTTCTTTAAAATATTCACCAAAAATACAAATTTCACCGGAATCCGATGGGGACTGCTGTGTCTCATTCAGCAAGTATAGGAGCACATTTGGGAGCGATTTCGAGTCAATCGGTCCAAAGACCTGGAAGCTATTGAAAAAATGGGCCACTTTTTTCTTTAAAATATTCACCAAAAATACAAATTTCACCGGAATCCGATGGGGACTGCTGTGTCTCGTTCAGCCAGTATAGGAGCACATTTGGGAGCGATTTCGAGTCAATCGGTCCAAAGACCTGGAAGCTATTGAAAAAATGGGCCACTCTTTTCTTTAAAATATTCACCAAAAATACAAATTTCACCGGAATCCGATGGGGACTGCTGTGTCTCATTCAGCGAGTAGAGGACCACATTCGTGACGAATTTCGAGTCAATCGGTCAAAAGACGACCGTAACCCTAACCCTAGCTCCATAACCCTAACCCTAACCCTAACCCTAATGCCAGCCTTAAGGCAGTCTCATGAAACATTGTCTCTTTTCACTAAAATATTCACCAAAAATACAAATTTCACCGGAATCCGATGGGGACTGCTGTGTCTCGTTCAGCCAGTATAGGAGCACATTTGGGAGCGATTTCGAGTCAATCGGTCCAAAGACCTGGAAGCTATTGAAAAAATGGGCCACTTTTTTCTTTAAAATATTCACCAAAAATACAAATTTCACCGGAATCCGATGGGGACTGCTGTGTCTCGTTCAGCCAGTATAGGAGCACATTTGGGAGCGATTTCGAGTCAATCGGTCCAAAGACCTGGAAGCTATTGAAAAAATGGGCCACTCTTTTCTTTAAAATATTCACCAAAAATACAAATTTCACCGGAATCCGATGGGGACTGCTGTGTCTCATTCAGCGAGTAGAGGACCACATTCGTGACGAATTTCGAGTCAATCGGTCAAAAGACGACCGTAACCCTAACCCTAGCTCCATAACCCTAACCCTAACCCTAACCCTAATGCCAGCCTTAAGGCAGTCTCATGAAACATTGTCTCTTTTCACTAAAATATTCACCAAAAATACAAATTTCACCGGAATCCGATGGGGACTGCTGTGTCTCGTTCAGCCAGTATAGGAGCACATTTGGGAGCGATTTCGAGTCAATCGGTCCAAAGACCTGGAAGCTATTGAAAAAATGGGCCACTTTTTTCTTTAAAATATTCACCAAAAATACAAATTTCACCGGAATCCGATGGGGACTGCTGTGTCTCATTCAGCGAGTAGAGGACCACATTCGTGACGAATTTCGAGTCAATCGGTCAAAAGACGACCGTAACCCTAACCCTAGCTCCATAACCCTAACCCTAACCCTAACCCTAATGCCAGCCTTAAGGCAGTCTCATGAAACATTGTCTCTTTTCACTAAAATATTCACCAAAAATACAAATTTCACCGGAATCCGATGGGGACTGCTGTGTCTCGTTCAGCCAGTATAGGAGCACATTTGGGAGCGATTTCGAGTCAATCGGTCCAAAGACCTGGAAGCTATTGAAAAAATGGGCCACTTTTTTCTTTAAAATATTCACCAAAAATACAAATTTCACCGGAATCCGATGGGGACTGCTGTGTCTCGTTCAGCCAGTATAGGAGCACATTTGGGAGCGATTTCGAGTCAATCGGTCCAAAGACCTGGAAGCTATTGAAAAAATGGGCCACTTTTTTCTTTAAAATATTCACCAAAAATACAAATTTCACCGGAATCCGATGGGGACTGCTGTGTCTCGTTCAGCCAGTATAGGAGCACATTTGGGAGCGATTTCGAGTCAATCGGTCCAAAGACCTGGAAGCTATTGAAAAAATGGGCCACTCTTTTCTTTAAAATATTCACCAAAAATACAAATTTCACCGGAATCCGATGGGGACTGCTGTGTCTCATTCAGCGAGTAGAGGACCACATTCGTGACGAATTTCGAGTCAATCGGTCAAAAGACGACCGTAACCCTAACCCTAGCTCCATAACCCTAACCCTAACCCTAACCCTAATGCCAGCCTTAAGGCAGTCTCATGAAACATTGTCTCTTTTCACTAAAATATTCACCAAAAATACAAATTTCACCGGAATCCGATGGGGACTGCTGTGTCTCGTTCAGCCAGTATAGGAGCACATTTGGGAGCGATTTCGAGTCAATCGGTCCAAAGACCTGGAAGCTATTGAAAAAATGGGCCACTTTTTTCTTTAAAATATTCACCAAAAATACAAATTTCACCGGAATCCGATGGGGACTGCTGTGTCTCATTCAGCGAGTAGAGGACCACATTCGTGACGAATTTCGAGTCAATCGGTCAAAAGACGACCGTAACCCTAACCCTAGCTCCATAACCCTAACCCTAACCCTAACCCTAATGCCAGCCTTAAGGCAGTCTCATGAAACATTGTCTCTTTTCACTAAAATATTCACCAAAAATACAAATTTCACCGGAATCCGATGGGGACTGCTGTGTCTCGTTCAGCCAGTATAGGAGCACATTTGGGAGCGATTTCGAGTCAATCGGTCCAAAGACCTGGAAGCTATTGAAAAAATGGGCCACTTTTTTCTTTAAAATATTCACCAAAAATACAAATTTCACCGGAATCCGATGGGGACTGCTGTGTCTCGTTCAGCCAGTATAGGAGCACATTTGGGAGCGATTTCGAGTCAATCGGTCCAAAGACCTGGAAGCTATTGAAAAAATGGGCCACTTTTTTCTTTAAAATATTCACCAAAAATACAAATTTCACCGGAATCCGATGGGGACTGCTGTGTCTCATTCAGCGAGTAGAGGACCACATTCGTGACGAATTTCGAGTCAATCGGTCAAAAGACGACCGTAACCCTAACCCTAGCTCCATAACCCTAACCCTAACCCTAACCCTAATACCAGCCTTAAGGCAGTCTCATGAAACATTGTCTCTTTTCACTAAAATATTCACCAAAAATACAAATTTCACCGGAATCCGATGGGGACTGCTGTGTCTCGTTCAGCCAGTATAGGAGCACATTTGGGAGCGATTTCGAGTCAATCGGTCCAAAGACCTGGAAGTTATTGAAAATATGGGCCACTTTTTTCTTTAAAATATTCACCAAAAATACAAATTTCACCGGAATCCGATGGGGACTGCTGTGTCTCATTCAGCGAGTAGAGGACCACATTTGTGACGAATTTCGAGTCAATCGGTCAAAAGACGACCGTAACCCTAACCCTAGCTCCATAACCCTAACCCTAACCCTAACCCTAATGCCAGCCTTAAGGCAGTCTCATGAAACATTGTCTCTTTTCACTAAAATATTCACCAAAAATACAAATTTCACCGGAATCCGATGGGGACTGCTGTGTCTCGTTCAGCCAGTATAGGAGCACATTTGGGAGCGATTTCGAGTCAATCGGTCCAAAGACCTGGAAGCTATTGAAAAAATGGGCCACTTTTTTCTTTAAAATATTCACCAAAAATACAAATTTCACCGGAATCCGATGGGGACTGCTGTGTCTCATTCAGCGAGTAGAGGACCACATTCGTGACGAATTTCGAGTCAATCGGTCCAAAGACCTGGAAGCTATTGAAAAAATGGGCCACTTTTTTCTTTAAAATATTCACCAAAAATACAAATTTCACCGGAATCCGATGGGGACTGCTGTGTCTCGTTCAGCCAGTATAGGAGCACATTTGGGAGCGATTTCGAGTCAATCGGTCCAAAGACCTGGAAGCTATTGAAAAAATGGGCCACTTTTTTCTTTAAAATATTCACCAAAAATACAAATTTCACCGGAATCCGATGGGGACTGCTGTGTCTCATTCAGCGAGTAGAGGACCACATTCGTGACGAATTTCGAGTCAATCGGTCAAAAGACGACCGTAACCCTAACCCTAGCTCCATAACCCTAACCCTAACCCTAACCCTAATGCCAGCCTTAAGGCAGTCTCATGAAACATTGTCTCTTTTCACTAAAATATTCACCAAAAATACAAATTTCACCGGAATCCGATGGGGACTGCTGTGTCTCGTTCAGCCAGTATAGGAGCACATTTGGGAGCGATTTCGAGTCAATCGGTCCAAAGACCTGGAAGCTATTGAAAAAATGGGCCACTTTTTTCTTTAAAATATTCACCAAAAATACAAATTTCACCGGAATCCGATTGGGACTGCTGTGTCTCGTTCAGCCAGTATAGGAGCACATTTGGGAGCGATTTCGAGTCAATCGGTCCAAAGACCTGGAAGCTATTGAAAAAATGGGCCACTTTTTTCTTTAAAATATTCACCAAAAATACAAATTTCACCGGAATCCGATGGGGACTGCTGTGTCTCATTCAGCGAGTAGAGGACCACATTCGTGACGAATTTCGAGTCAATCGGTCAAAAGACGACCGTAACCCTAACCCTAGCTCCATAACCCTAACCCTAACCCTAACCCTAATGCCAGCCTTAAGGCAGTCTCATGAAACATTGTCTCTTTTCACTAAAATATTCACCAAAAATACAAATTTCACCGGAATCCGATGGGGACTGCTGTGTCTCGTTCAGCCAGTATAGGAGCACATTTGGGAGCGATTTCGAGTCAATCGGTCCAAAGACCTGGAAGCTATTGAAAAAATGGGCCACTTTTTTCTTTAAAATATTCACCAAAAATACAAATTTCACCGGAATCCGATGGGGACTGCTGTGTCTCGTTCAGCCAGTATAGGAGCACATTTGGGAGCGATTTCGAGTCAATCGGTCCAAAGACCTGGAAGCTATTGAAAAAATGGGCCACTCTTTTCTTTAAAATATTCACCAAAAATACAAATTTCACCGGAATCCGATGGGGACTGCTGTGTCTCATTCAGCGAGTAGAGGACCACATTCGTGACGAATTTCGAGTCAATCGGTCAAAAGACGACCGTAACCCTAACCCTAGCTCCATAACCCTAACCCTAACCCTAACCCTAATGCCAGCCTTAAGGCAGTCTCATGAAACATTGTCTCTTTTCACTAAAATATTCACCAAAAATACAAATTTCACCGGAATCCGATGGGGACTGCTGTGTCTCGTTCAGCCAGTATAGGAGCACATTTGGGAGCGATTTCGAGTCAATCGGTCCAAAGACCTGGAAGCTATTGAAAAAATGGGCCACTTTTTTCTTTAAAATATTCACCAAAAATACAAATTTCACCGGAATCCGATGGGGACTGCTGTGTCTCATTCAGCGAGTAGAGGACCACATTCGTGACGAATTTCGAGTAATCGGTCCAAAGACCTGGAAGCTATTGAAAAAATGGGCCACTTTTTTCTTTAAAATATTCACCAAAAATACAAATTTCACCAGAATCCGATGGGGACTGCTGTGTCTCATTCAGCGAGTAGAGGACCACATTCGTGACGAATTTCGAGTCAATCGGTCAAAAGACGACCGTAACCCTAACCCTAGCTCCATAACCCTAACCCTAACCCTAACCCTAATGCCAGCCTTAAGGCAGTCTCATGAAACATTGTCTCTTTTCACTAAAATATTCACCAAAAATACAAATTTCACCGGAATCCGATGGGGACTGCTGTGTCTCGTTCAGCCAGTATAGGAGCACATTTGGGAGCGATTTCGAGTCAATCGGTCCAAAGACCTGGAAGCTATTGAAAAAATGGGCCACTTTTTTCTTTAAATATTCACCAAAAATACAAATTTCACCGGAATCCGATGGGGACTGCTGTGTCTCATTCAGCGAGTAGAGGACCACATTCGTGACGAATTTCGAGTCAATCGGTCAAAAGACGACCGTAACCCTAACCCTAGCTCCATAACCCTAACCCTAACCCTAACCCTAATGCCAGCCTTAAGGCAGTCTCATGAAACATTGTCTCTTTTCACTAAAATATTCACCAAAAATACAAATTTCACCGGAATCCGATGGGGACTGCTGTGTCTCGTTCAGCCAGTATAGGAGCACATTTGGGAGCGATTTCGAGTCAATCGGTCCAAAGACCTGGAAGCTATTGAAAAAATGGGCCACTTTTTTCTTTAAAATATTCACCAAAAATACAAATTTCACCGGAATCCGATGGGGACTGCTGTGTCTCGTTCAGCCAGTATAGGAGCACATTTGGGAGCGATTTCGAGTCAATCGGTCCAAAGACCTGGAAGCTATTGAAAAAATGGGCCACTTTTTTCTTTAAAATATTCACCAAAAATACAAATTTCACCGGAATCCGATGGGGACTGCTGTGTCTCGTTCAGCCAGTATAGGAGCACATTTGGGAGCGATTTCGAGTCAATCGGTCCAAAGACCTGGAAGCTATTGAAAAAATGGGCCACTTTTTTCTTTAAAATATTCACCAAAAATACAAATTTCACCGGAATCCGATGGGGACTGCTGTGTCTCATTCAGCAAGTAGAGGACCACATTCGTGACGAATTTCAAGTCAATCGGTCAAAAGACGACCGTAACCCTAACCCTAGCTCCATAACCCTAACCCTAACCCTAACCCTAATGCCAGCCTTAAGGCAGTCTCATGAAACATTGTCTCTTTTCACTAAAATATTCACCAAAAATACAAATTTCACCGGAATCCGATGGGGACTGCTGTGTCTCGTTCAGCCAGTATAGGAGCACATTTGGGAGCGATTTCGAGTCAATCGGTCCAAAGACCTGGAAGCTATTGAAAAAATGGGCCACTTTTTTCTTTAAAATATTCACCAAAAATACAAATTTCACCGGAATCCGATGGGGACTGCTGTGTCTCGTTCAGCCAGTATAGGAGCACATTTGGGAGCGATTTCGAGTCAATCGGTCCAAAGACCTGGAAGCTATTGAAAAAATGGGCCACTTTTTTCTTTAAAATATTCACCAAAAATACAAATTTCACCGGAATCCGATGGGGACTGCTGTGTCTCGTTCAGCCAGTATAGGAGCACATTTGGGAGCGATTTCGAGTCAATCGGTCCAAAGACCTGGAAGCTATTGAAAAAATGGGCCACTTTTTTCTTTAAAATATTCACCAAAAATACAAATTTCACCGGAATCCGATGGGGACTGCTGTGTCTCGTTCAGCCAGTATAGGAGCACATTTGGGAGCGATTTCGAGTCAATCGGTCCAAAGACCTGGAAGCTATTGAAAAAATGGGCCACTTTTTTCTTTAAAATATTCACCAAAAATACAAATTTCACCGGAATCCGATGGGGACTGCTGTGTCTCATTCAGCGAGTAGAGGACCACATTCGTGACGAATTTCGAGTCAATCGGTCAAAAGACGACCGTAACCCTAACCCTAGCTCCATAACCCTAACCCTAACCCTAACCCTAATGCCAGCCTTAAGGCAGTCTCATGAAACATTGTCTCTTTTCACTAAAATATTCACCAAAAATACAAATTTCACCGGAATCCGATGGGGACTGCTGTGTCTCGTTCAGCCAGTATAGGAGCACATTTGGGAGCGATTTCGAGTCAATCGGTCCAAAGACCTGGAAGCTATTGAAAAAATGGGCCACTTTTTTCTTTAAAATATTCACCAAAAATACAAATTTCACCGGAATCCGATGGGGACTGCTGTGTCTCGTTCAGCCAGTATAGGAGCACATTTGGGAGCGATTTCGAGTCAATCGGTCAAAAGACGACCGTAACCCTAACCCTAGCTCCATAACCCTAACCCTAACCCTAACCCTAATGCCAGCCTTAAGGCAGTCTCATGAAACATTGTCTCTTTTCACTAAAATATTCACCAAAAATACAAATTTCACCGGAATCCGATGGGGACTGCTGTGTCTCGTTCAGCCAGTATAGGAGCACATTTGGGAGCGATTTCGAGTCAATCGGTCCAAAGACCTGGAAGCTATTGAAAAAATGGGCCACTTTTTTCTTTAAAATATTCACCAAAAATACAAATTTCACCGGAATCCGATGGGGACTGCTGTGTCTTGTTCAACCAGTATAGGAGCACATTTGGGAGCGATTTCGAGTCAATCGGTCCAAAGACCTGGAAGCTATTGAAAAAATGGGCCACTTTTTTCTTTAAAATATTCACCAAAAATACAAATTTCACCAGAATCCGATGGGGACTGCTATGTCTCATTCAGCGAGTAGAGGACCACATTCGTGACGAATTTCGAGTCAATCGGTCAAAAGACGACCGTAACCCTAACCCTAGCTCCATAACCCTAACCCTAACCCTAACCCTAATGCCAGCCTTAAGGCAGTCTCATGAAACATTGTCTCTTTTCACTAAAATATTCACCAAAAATACAAATTTCACCGGAATCCGATGGGGACTGCTGTGTCTCGTTCAGCCAGTATAGGAGCACATTTGGGAGCGATTTCGAGTCAATCGGTCCAAAGACCTGGAAGCTATTGAAAAAATGGGCCACTTTTTTCTTTAAAATATTCACCAAAAATACAAATTTCACCGGAATCCGATGGGGACTGCTGTGTCTCATTCAGCGAGTAGAGGACCACATTCGTGACGAATTTCGAGTCAATCGGTCAAAAGACGACCGTAACCCTAACCCTAGCTCCATAACCCTAACCCTAACCCTAACCCTAATGCCAGCCTTAAGGCAGTCTCATGAAACATTGTCTCTTTTCACTAAAATATTCACCAAAAATACAAATTTCACCGGAATCCGATGGGGACTGCTGTGTCTCGTTCAGCCAGTATAGGAGCACATTTGGGAGCGATTTCGAGTCAATCGGTCCAAAGACCTGGAAGCTATTGAAAAAATGGGCCACTTTTTTCTTTAAAATATTCACCAAAAATACAAATTTCACCGGAATCCGATGGGGACTGCTGTGTCTCGTTCAGCCAGTATAGGAGCACATTTGGGAGCGATTTCGAGTCAATCGGTCCAAAGACCTGGAAGCTATTGAAAAAATGGGCCACTTTTTTCTTTAAAATATTCACCAAAAATACAAATTTCACCGGAATCCGATGGGGACTGCTGTGTCTCATTCAGCGAGTAGAGGACCACATTCGTGACGAATTTCGAGTCAATCGGTCAAAAGACGACCGTAACCCTAACCCTAGCTCCATAACCCTAACCCTAACCCTAACCCTAATGCCAGCCTTAAGGCAGTCTCATGAAACATTGTCTCTTTTCACTAAAATATTCACCAAAAATACAAATTTCACCGGAATCCGATGGGGACTGCTGTGTCTCGTTCAGCCAGTATAGGAGCACATTTGGGAGCGATTTCGAGTCAATCGGTCCAAAGACCTGGAAGCTATTGAAAAAATGGGCCACTTTTTTCTTTAAAATATTCACCAAAAATACAAATTTCACCGGAATCCGATGGGGACTGCTGTGTCTCGTTCAGCCAGTATAGGAGCACATTTGGGAGCGATTTCGAGTCAATCGGTCCAAAGACCTGGAAGCTATTGAAAAAATGGGCCACTTTTTTCTTTAAAATATTCACCAAAAATACAAATTTCACCGGAATCCGATGGGGACTGCTGTGTCTCATTCAGCGAGTAGAGGACCACATTCGTGACGAATTTCGAGTCAATCGGTCAAAAGACGACCGTAACCCTAACCCTAGCTCCATAACCCTAACCCTAACCCTAACCCTAATACCAGCCTTAAGGCAGTCTCATGAAACATTGTCTCTTTTCACTAAAATATTCACCAAAAATACAAATTTCACCGGAATCCGATGGGGACTGCTGTGTCTCGTTCAGCCAGTATAGGAGCACATTTGGGAGCGATTTCGAGTCAATCGGTCCAAAGACCTGGAAGTTATTGAAAATATGGGCCACTTTTTTCTTTAAAATATTCACCAAAAATACAAATTTCACCGGAATCCGATGGGGACTGCTGTGTCTCATTCAGCGAGTAGAGGACCACATTCGTGACGAATTTCGAGTCAATCGGTCAAAAGACGACCGTAACCCTAACCCTAGCTCCATAACCCTAACCCTAACCCTAACCCTAATGCCAGCCTTAAGGCAGTCTCATGAAACATTGTCTCTTTTCACTAAAATATTCACCAAAAATACAAATTTCACCGGAATCCGATGGGGACTGCTGTGTCTCGTTCAGCCAGTATAGGAGCACATTTGGGAGCGATTTCGAGTCAATCGGTCCAAAGACCTGGAAGCTATTGAAAAAATGGGCCACTTTTTTCTTTAAAATATTCACCAAAAATACAAATTTCACCGGAATCCGATGGGGACTGCTGTGTCTCATTCAGCGAGTAGAGGACCACATTCGTGACGAATTTCGAGTCAATCGGTCCAAAGACCTGGAAGCTATTGAAAAAATGGGCCACTTTTTTCTTTAAAATATTCACCAAAAATACAAATTTCACCGGAATCCGATGGGGACTGCTGTGTCTCATTCAGCGAGTAGAGGACCACATTCGTGACGAATTTCGAGTCAATCGGTCCAAAGACCTGGAAGCTATTGAAAAAATGGGCCACTTTTTTCTTTAAAATATTCACCAAAAATACAAATTTCACCGGAATCCGATGGGGACTGCTGTGTCTCATTCAGCGAGTAGAGGACCACATTCGTGACGAATTTCGAGTCAATCGGTCAAAAGACGACCGTAACCCTAACCCTAGCTCCATAACCCTAACCCTAACCCTAACCCTAATGCCAGCCTTAAGGCAGTCTCATGAAACATTGTCTCTTTTCACTAAAATATTCACCAAAAATACAAATTTCACCGGAATCCGATGGGGACTGCTGTGTCTCGTTCAGCCAGTATAGGAGCACATTTGGGAGCGATTTCGAGTCAATCGGTCCAAAGACCTGGAAGCTATTGAAAAAATGGGCCACTTTTTTCTTTAAAATATTCACCAAAAATACAAATTTCACCGGAATCCGATGGGGACTGCTGTGTCTCATTCAGCGAGTAGAGGACCACATTCGTGACGAATTTCGAGTCAATCGGTCAAAAGACGACCGTAACCCTAACCCTAGCTCCATAACCCTAACCCTAACCCTAATGCCAGCCTTAAGGCAGTCTCATGAAACATTGTCTCTTTTCACTAAAATATTCACCAAAAATACAAATTTCACCGGAATCCGATGGGGACTGCTGTGTCTCGTTCAGCCAGTATAGGAGCACATTTGGGAGCGATTTCGAGTCAATCGGTCCAAAGACCTGGAAGCTATTGAAAAAATGGGCCACTTTTTTCTTTAAAATATTCACCAAAAATACAAATTTCACCGGAATCCGATGGGGACTGCTGTGTCTCGTTCAGCCAGTATAGGAGCACATTTGGGAGCGATTTCGAGTCAATCGGTCCAAAGACCTGGAAGCTATTGAAAAAATGGGCCACTTTTTTCTTTAAAATATTCACCAAAAATACAAATTTCACCGGAATCCGATGGGGACTGCTGTGTCTCATTCAGCGAGTAGAGGACCACATTCGTGACGAATTTCGAGTCAATCGGTCAAAAGACGACCGTAACCCTAACCCTAGCTCCATAACCCTAACCCTAACCCTAACCCTAATGCCAGCCTTAAGGCAGTCTCATGAAACATTGTCTCTTTTCACTAAAATATTCACCAAAAATACAAATTTCACCGGAATCCGATGGGGACTGCTGTGTCTCGTTCAGCCAGTATAGGAGCACATTTGGGAGCGATTTCGAGTCAATCGGTCCAAAGACCTGGAAGCTATTGAAAAAATGGGCCACTTTTTTCTTTAAAATATTCACCAAAAATACAAATTTCACCGGAATCCGATGGGGACTGCTGTGTCTCGTTCAGCCAGTATAGGAGCACATTTGGGAGCGATTTCGAGTCAATCGGTCAAAAGACGACCGTAACCCTAACCCTAGCTCCATAACCCTAACCCTAACCCTAACCCTAATGCCAGCCTTAAGGCAGTCTCATGAAACATTGTCTCTTTTCACTAAAATATTCACCAAAAATACAAATTTCACCGGAATCCGATGGGGACTGCTGTGTCTCGTTCAGCCAGTATAGGAGCACATTTGGGAGCGATTTCGAGTCAATCGGTCCAAAGACCTGGAAGCTATTGAAAAAATGGGCCACTTTTTTCTTTAAAATATTCACCAAAAATACAAATTTCACCGGAATCCGATGGGGACTGCTGTGTCTTGTTCAGCCAGTATAGGAGCACATTTGGGAGCGATTTCGAGTCAATCGGTCCAAAGACCTGGAAGCTATTGAAAAAATGGGCCACTTTTTTCTTTAAAATATTCACCAAAAATACAAATTTCACCAGAATCCGATGGGGACTGCTATGTCTCATTCAGCGAGTAGAGGACCACATTCGTGACGAATTTCGAGTCAATCGGTCAAAAGACGACCGTAACCCTAACCCTAGCTCCATAACCCTAACCCTAACCCTAACCCTAATGCCAGCCTTAAGGCAGTCTCATGAAACATTGTCTCTTTTCACTAAAATATTCACCAAAAATACAAATTTCACCGGAATCCGATGGGGACTGCTGTGTCTCGTTCAGCCAGTATAGGAGCACATTTGGGAGCGATTTCGAGTCAATCGGTCCAAAGACCTGGAAGCTATTGAAAAAATGGGCCACTTTTTTCTTTAAAATATTCACCAAAAATACAAATTTCACCGGAATCCGATGGGGACTGCTGTGTCTCATTCAGCGAGTAGAGGACCACATTCGTGACGAATTTCGAGTCAATCGGTCAAAAGACGACCGTAACCCTAACCCTAGCTCCATAACCCTAACCCTAACCCTAATGCCAGCCTTAAGGCAGTCTCATGAAACATTGTCTCTTTTCACTAAAATATTCACCAAAAATACAAATTTCACCGGAATCCGATGGGGACTGCTGTGTCTCGTTCAGCCAGTATAGGAGCACATTTGGGAGCGATTTCGAGTCAATCGGTCCAAAGACCTGGAAGCTATTGAAAAAATGGGCCACTTTTTTCTTTAAAATATTCACCAAAAATACAAATTTCACCGGAATCCGATGGGGACTGCTGTGTCTCGTTCAGCCAGTATAGGAGCACATTTGGGAGCGATTTCGAGTCAATCGGTCCAAAGACCTGGAAGCTATTGAAAAAATGGGCCACTTTTTTCTTTAAAATATTCACCAAAAATACAAATTTCACCGGAATCCGATGGGGACTGCTGTGTCTTGTTCAGCCAGTATAGGAGCACATTTGGGAGCGATTTCGAGTCAATCGGTCCAAAGACCTGGAAGCTATTGAAAAAATGGGCCACTTTTTTCTTTAAAATATTCACCAAAAATACAAATTTCACCAGAATCCGATGGGGACTGCTATGTCTCATTCAGCGAGTAGAGGACCACATTCGTGACGAATTTCGAGTCAATCGGTCAAAAGACGACCGTAACCCTAACCCTAGCTCCATAACCCTAACCCTAACCCTAACCCTAATGCCAGCCTTAAGGCAGTCTCATGAAACATTGTCTCTTTTCACTAAAATATTCACCAAAAATACAAATTTCACCGGAATCCGATGGGGACTGCTGTGTCTCGTTCAGCCAGTATAGGAGCACATTTGGGAGCGATTTCGAGTCAATCGGTCCAAAGACCTGGAAGCTATTGAAAAAATGGGCCACTTTTTTCTTTAAAATATTCACCAAAAATACAAATTTCACCGGAATCCGATGGGGACTGCTGTGTCTCATTCAGCGAGTAGAGGACCACATTCGTGACGAATTTCGAGTCAATCGGTCAAAAGACGACCGTAACCCTAACCCTAGCTCCATAACCCTAACCCTAACCCTAACCCTAATGCCAGCCTTAAGGCAGTCTCATGAAACATTGTCTCTTTTCACTAAAATATTCACCAAAAATACAAATTTCACCGGAATCCGATGGGGACTGCTGTGTCTCGTTCAGCCAGTATAGGAGCACATTTGGGAGCGATTTCGAGTCAATCGGTCCAAAGACCTGGAAGCTATTGAAAAAATGGGCCACTTTTTTCTTTAAAATATTCACCAAAAATACAAATTTCACCGGAATCCGATGGGGACTGCTGTGTCTCGTTCAGCCAGTATAGGAGCACATTTGGGAGCGATTTCGAGTCAATCGGTCCAAAGACCTGGAAGCTATTGAAAAAATGGGCCACTTTTTTCTTTAAAATATTCACCAAAAATACAAATTTCACCGGAATCCGATGGGGACTGCTGTGTCTCATTCAGCGAGTAGAGGACCACATTCGTGACGAATTTCGAGTCAATCGGTCAAATGACGACCGTAACCCTAACCCTAGCTCCATAACCCTAACCCTAACCCTAACCCTAATGCCAGCCTTAAGGCAGTCTCATGAAACATTGTCTCTTTTCACTAAAATATTCACCAAAAATACAAATTTCACCGGAATCCGATGGGGACTGCTGTGTCTCGTTCAGCCAGTATAGGAGCACATTTGGGAGCGATTTCGAGTCAATCGGTCCAAAGACCTGGAAGCTATTGAAAAAATGGGCCACTTTTTTCTTTAAAATATTCACCAAAAATACAAATTTCACCGGAATCCGATGGGGACTGCTGTGTCTCATTCAGCGAGTGGAGGACCACATTCGTGACGAATTTCGAGTCAATCGGTCAAAAGACGACCGTAACCCTAACCCTAGCTCCATAACCCTAACCCTAACCCTAACCCTAATGCCAGCCTTAAGGCAGTCTCATGAAACATTGTCTCTTTTCACTAAAATATTCACCAAAAATACAAATTTCACCGGAATCCGATGGGGACTGCTGTGTCTCGTTCAGCCAGTATAGGAGCACATTTGGGAGCGATTTCGAGTCAATCGGTCCAAAGACCTGGAAGCTATTGAAAAAATGGGCCACTTTTTTCTTTAAAATATTCACCAAAAATACAAATTTCACCGGAATCCGATGGGGACTGCTGTGTCTCATTCAGCGAGTAGAGGACCACATTCGTGACGAATTTCGAGTCAATCGGTCAAATGACGACCGTAACCCTAACCCTAGCTCCATAACCCTAACCCTAACCCTAACCCTAATGCCAGCCTTAAGGCAGTCTCATGAAACATTGTCTCTTTTCACTAAAATATTCACCAAAAATACAAATTTCACCGGAATCCGATGGGGACTGCTGTGTCTCGTTCAGCCAGTATAGGAGCACATTTGGGAGCGATTTCGAGTCAATCGGTCCAAAGACCTGGAAGCTATTGAAAAAATGGGCCACTTTTTTCTTTAAAATATTCACCAAAAATACAAATTTCACCGGAATCCGATGGGGACTGCTGTGTCTCATTCAGCGAGTAGAGGACCACATTCGTGACGAATTTCGAGTCAATCGGTCAAATGACGACCGTAACCCTAACCCTAGCTCCATAACCCTAACCCTAACCCTAACCCTAATGCCAGCCTTAAGGCAGTCTCATGAAACATTGTCTCTTTTCACTAAAATATTCACCAAAAATACAAATTTCACCGGAATCCGATGGGGACTGCTGTGTCTCGTTCAGCCAGTATAGGAGCACATTTGGGAGCGATTTCGAGTCAATCGGTCCAAAGACCTGGAAGCTATTGAAAAAATGGGCCACTTTTTTCTTTAAAATATTCACCAAAAATACAAATTTCACCGGAATCCGATGGGGACTGCTGTGTCTCATTCAGCGAGTGGAGGACCACATTCGTGACGAATTTCGAGTCAATCGGTCAAAAGACGACCGTAACCCTAACCCTAGCTCCATAACCCTAACCCTAACCCTAACCCTAATGCCAGCCTTAAGGCAGTCTCATGAAACATTGTCTCTTTTCACTAAAATATTCACCAAAAATACAAATTTCACCGGAATCCGATGGGGACTGCTGTGTCTCGTTCAGCCAGTATAGGAGCACATTTGGGAGCGATTTCGAGTCAATCGGTCCAAAGACCTGGAAGCTATTGAAAAAATGGGCCACTTTTTTCTTTAAAATATTCACCAAAAATACAAATTTCACCGGAATCCGATGGGGACTGCTGTGTCTCATTCAGCGAGTAGAGGACCACATTCGTGACGAATTTCGAGTCAATCGGTCAAATGACGACCGTAACCCTAACCCTAGCTCCATAACCCTAACCCTAACCCTAACCCTAATGCCAGCCTTAAGGCAGTCTCATGAAACATTGTCTCTTTTCACTAAAATATTCACCAAAAATACAAATTTCACCGGAATCCGATGGGGACTGCTGTGTCTCGTTCAGCCAGTATAGGAGCACATTTGGGAGCGATTTCGAGTCAATCGGTCCAAAGACCTGGAAGCTATTGAAAAAATGGGCCACTTTTTTCTTTAAAATATTCACCAAAAATACAAATTTCACCGGAATCCGATGGGGACTGCTGTGTCTCATTCAGCGAGTGGAGGACCACATTCGTGACGAATTTCGAGTCAATCGGTCAAAAGACGACCGTAACCCTAACCCTAGCTCCATAACCCTAACCCTAACCCTAACCCTAATGCCAGCCTTAAGGCAGTCTCATGAAACATTGTCTCTTTTCACTAAAATATTCACCAAAAATACAAATTTCACCGGAATCCGATGGGGACTGCTGTGTCTCGTTCAGCCAGTATAGGAGCACATTTGGGAGCGATTTCGAGTCAATCGGTCCAAAGACCTGGAAGCTATTGAAAAAATGGGCCACTTTTTTCTTTAAAATATTCACCAAAAATACAAATTTCACCGGAATCCGATGGGGACTGCTGTGTCTCGTTCAGCCAGTATAGGAGCACATTTGGGAGCGATTTCGAGTCAATCGGTCCAAAGACCTGGAAGCTATTGAAAAAATGGGCCACTTTTTTCTTTAAAATATTCACCAAAAATACAAATTTCACCGGAATCCGATGGGGACTGCTGTGTCTCATTCAGCGAGTAGAGGACCACATTCGTGACGAATTTCGAGTCAATCGGTCAAAAGACGACCGTAACCCTAACCCTAGCTCCATAACCCTAACCCTAACCCTAACCCTAATGCCAGCCTTAAGGCAGTCTCATGAAACATTGTCTCTTTTCACTAAAATATTCACCAAAAATACAAATTTCACCGGAATCCGATGGGGACTGCTGTGTCTCGTTCAGCCAGTATAGGAGCACATTTGGGAGCGATTTCGAGTCAATCGGTCCAAAGACCTGGAAGCTATTGAAAATATGGGCCACTTTTTTCTTTAAAATATTCACCAAAAATACAAATTTCACCGGAATCCGATGGGGACTGCTGTGTCTCATTCAGCGAGTAGAGGACCACATTCGTGACGAATTTCGAGTCAATCGGTCAAAAGACGACCGTAACCCTAACCCTAGCTCCATAACCCTAACCCTAACCCTAACCCTAATGCCAGCCTTAAGGCAGTCTCATGAAACATTGTCTCTTTTCACTAAAATATTCACCAAAAATACAAATTTCACCGGAATCCGATGGGGACTGCTGTGTCTCGTTCAGCCAGTATAGGAGCACATTTGGGAGCGATTTCGAGTCAATCGGTCCAAAGACCTGGAAGCTATTGAAAAAATGGGCCACTTTTTTCTTTAAAATATTCACCAAAAATACAAATTTCACCGGAATCCGATGGGGACTGCTGTGTCTCGTTCAGCCAGTATAGGAGCACATTTGGGAGCGATTTCGAGTCAATCGGTCCAAAGACCTGGAAGCTATTGAAAATATGGGCCACTTTTTTCTTTAAAATATTCACCAAAAATACAAATTTCACCGGAATCCGATGGGGACTGCTTTGTCTCATTCAGCGAGTAGAGGACCACATTCGTGACGAATTTCGAGTCAATCGGTCAAAAGACGACCGTAACCCTAACCCTAGCTCCATAACCCTAACCCTAACCCTAACCCTAATGCCAGCCTTAAGGCAGTCTCATGAAACATTGTCTCTTTTCACTAAAATATTCACCAAAAATACAAATTTCACCGGAATCCGATGGGGACTGCTGTGTCTCGTTCAGCCAGTATAGGAGCACATTTGGGAGCGATTTCGAGTCAATCGGTCCAAAGACCTGGAAGCTATTGAAAAAATGGGCCACTTTTTTCTTTAAAATATTCACCAAAAATACAAATTTCACCGGAATCCGATGGGGACTGCTGTGTCTCGTTCAGCCAGTATAGGAGCACATTTGGGAGCGATTTCGAGTCAATCGGTCCAAAGACCTGGAAGCTATTGAAAAAATGGGCCACTTTTTTCTTTAAAATATTCACCAAAAATACAAATTTCACCGGAATCCGATGGGGACTGCTGTGTCTCATTCAGCAAGTAGAGGACCACATTCGTGACGAATTTCAAGTCAATCGGTCAAAAGACGACCGTAACCCTAACCCTAGCTCCATAACCCTAACCCTAACCCTAACCCTAATGCCAGCCTTAAGGCAGTCTCATGAAACATTGTCTCTTTTCACTAAAATATTCACCAAAAATACAAATTTCACCGGAATCCGATGGGGACTGCTGTGTCTCGTTCAGCCAGTATAGGAGCACATTTGGGAGCGATTTCGAGTCAATCGGTCCAAAGACCTGGAAGCTATTGAAAATATGGGCCACTTTTTTCTTTAAAATATTCACCAAAAATACAAATTTCACCGGAATCCGATGGGGACTGCTGTGTCTCATTCAGCGAGTAGAGGACCACATTCGTGACGAATTTCGAGTCAATCGGTCAAAAGACGACCGTAACCCTAACCCTAGCTCCATAACCCTAACCCTAACCCTAACCCTAATGCCAGCCTTAAGGCAGTCTCATGAAACATTGTCTCTTTTCACTAAAATATTCACCAAAAATACAAATTTCACCGGAATCCGATGGGGACTGCTGTGTCTCGTTCAGCCAGTATAGGAGCACATTTGGGAGCGATTTCGAGTCAATCGGTCCAAAGACCTGGAAGCTATTGAAAAAATGGGCCACTTTTTTCTTTAAAATATTCACCAAAAATACAAATTTCACCGGAATCCGATAGGGACTGCTGTGTCTCGTTCAGCCAGTATAGGAGCACATTTGGGAGCGATTTCGAGTCAATCGGTCCAAAGACCTGGAAGCTATTGAAAAAATGGGCCACTTTTTTCTTTAAAATATTCACCAAAAATACAAATTTCACCGGAATCCGATGGGGACTGCTGTGTCTCATTCAGCAAGTAGAGGACCACATTCGTGACGAATTTCAAGTCAATCGGTCAAAAGACGACCGTAACCCTAACCCTAGCTCCATAACCCTAACCCTAACCCTAACCCTAATGCCAGCCTTAAGGCAGTCTCATGAAACATTGTCTCTTTTCACTAAAATATTCACCAAAAATACAAATTTCACCGGAATCCGATGGGGACTGCTGTGTCTCGTTCAGCCAGTATAGGAGCACATTTGGGAGCGATTTCGAGTCAATCGGTCCAAAGACCTGGAAGCTATTGAAAAAATGGGCCACTTTTTTCTTTAAAATATTCACCAAAAATACAAATTTCACCGGAATCCGATGGGGACTGCTGTGTCTCGTTCAGCCAGTATAGGAGCACATTTGGGAGCGATTTCGAGTCAATCGGTCCAAAGACCTGGAAGCTATTGAAAAAATGGGCCACTTTTTTCTTTAAAATATTCACCAAAAATACAAATTTCACCAGAATCCGATGGGGACTGCTGTGTCTCATTCAGCGAGTAGAGGACCACATTCGTGACGAATTTCGAGTCAATCGGTCAAAAGACGACCGTAACCCTAACCCTAGCTCCATAACCCTAACCCTAACCCTAACCCTAATGCCAGCCTTAAGGCAGTCTCATGAAACATTGTCTCTTTTCACTAAAATATTCACCAAAAATACAAATTTCACCGGAATCCGATGGGGACTGCTGTGTCTCGTTCAGCCAGTATAGGAGCACATTTGGGAGCGATTTCGAGTCAATCGGTCCAAAGACCTGGAAGCTATTGAAAAAATGGGCCACTTTTTTCTTTAAAATATTCACCAAAAATACAAATTTCACCGGAATCCGATGGGGACTGCTGTGTCTCATTCAGCGAGTAGAGGACCACATTCGTGACGAATTTCGAGTCAATCGGTCAAAAGACGACCGTAACCCTAACCCTAGCTCCATAACCCTAACCCTAACCCTAACCCTAATGCCAGCCTTAAGGCAGTCTCATGAAACATTGTCTCTTTTCACTAAAATATTCACCAAAAATACAAATTTCACCGGAATCCGATGGGGACTGCTGTGTCTCGTTCAGCCAGTATAGGAGCACATTTGGGAGCGATTTCGAGTCAATCGGTCCAAAGACCTGGAAGCTATTGAAAAAATGGGCCACTTTTTTCTTTAAAATATTCACCAAAAATACAAATTTCACCGGAATCCGATGGGGACTGCTGTGTCTCGTTCAGCCAGTATAGGAGCACATTTGGGAGCGATTTCGAGTCAATCGGTCCAAAGACCTGGAAGCTATTGAAAAAATGGGCCACTTTTTTCTTTAAAATATTCACCAAAAATACAAATTTCACCGGAATCCGATGGGGACTGCTGTGTCTCATTCAGCAAGTAGAGGACCACATTCGTGACGAATTTCAAGTCAATCGGTCAAAAGACGACCGTAACCCTAACCCTAGCTCCATAACCCTAACCCTAACCCTAACCCTAATGCCAGCCTTAAGGCAGTCTCATGAAACATTGTCTCTTTTCACTAAAATATTCACCAAAAATACAAATTTCACCGGAATCCGATGGGGACTGCTGTGTCTCGTTCAGCCAGTATAGGAGCACATTTGGGAGCGATTTCGAGTCAATCGGTCCAAAGACCTGGAAGCTATTGAAAAAATGGGCCACTTTTTTCTTTAAAATATTCACCAAAAATACAAATTTCACCGGAATCCGATGGGGACTGCTGTGTCTCGTTCAGCCAGTATAGGAGCACATTTGGGAGCGATTTCGAGTCAATCGGTCCAAAGACCTGGAAGCTATTGAAAAAATGGGCCACTTTTTTCTTTAAAATATTCACCAAAAATACAAATTTCACCGGAATCCGATGGGGACTGCTGTGTCTCATTCAGCAAGTAGAGGACCACATTCGTGACGAATTTCAAGTCAATCGGTCAAAAGACGACCGTAACCCTAACCCTAGCTCCATAACCCTAACCCTAACCCTAACCCTAATGCCAGCCTTAAGGCAGTCTCATGAAACATTGTCTCTTTTCACTAAAATATTCACCAAAAATACAAATTTCACCGGAATCCGATGGGGACTGCTGTGTCTCGTTCAGCCAGTATAGGAGCACATTTGGGAGCGATTTCGAGTCAATCGGTCCAAAGACCTGGAAGCTATTGAAAAAATGGGCCACTTTTTTCTTTAAAATATTCACCAAAAATACAAATTTCACCGGAATCCGATGGGGACTGCTGTGTCTCGTTCAGCCAGTATAGGAGCACATTTGGGAGCGATTTCGAGTCAATCGGTCCAAAGACCTGGAAGCTATTGAAAAAATGGGCCACTTTTTTCTTTAAAATATTCACCAAAAATACAAATTTCACCGGAATCCGATGGGGACTGCTGTGTCTCATTCAGCAAGTAGAGGACCACATTCGTGACGAATTTCAAGTCAATCGGTCAAAAGACGACCGTAACCCTAACCCTAGCTCCATAACCCTAACCCTAACCCTAACCCTAATGCCAGCCTTAAGGCAGTCTCATGAAACATTGTCTCTTTTCACTAAA
This sequence comes from Pagrus major, assembly GCF_040436345.1. Lineage (NCBI taxonomy): Eukaryota > Metazoa > Chordata > Actinopteri > Spariformes > Sparidae > Pagrus > Pagrus major. Next base: position 4,328,121 of record NC_133236.1, read on the forward strand.
ATATTCACCAAAAATACAAATTTCACCGGAATCCGATGGGGACTGCTGTGTCTCGTTCAGCCAGTATAGGAGCACATTTGGGAGCGATTTCGAGTCAATCGGTCCAAAGACCTGGAAGCTATTGAAAATATGGGCCACTTTTTTCTTTAAAATATTCACCAAAAATACAAATTTCACCGGAATCCGATGGGGACTGCTGTGTCTCATTCAGCGAGTAGAGGACCACATTCGTGACGAATTTCGAGTCAATCGGTCAAAAGACGACCGTAACCCTAACCCTAGCTCCATAACCCTAACCCTAACCCTAACCCTAATGCCAGCCTTAAGGCAGTCTCATGAAACATTGTCTCTTTTCACTAAAATATTCACCAAAAATACAAATTTCACCGGAATCCGATGGGGACTGCTGTGTCTCGTTCAGCCAGTATAGGAGCACATTTGGGAGCGATTTCGAGTCAATCGGTCCAAAGACCTGGAAGCTATTGAAAAAATGGGCCACTTTTTTCTTTAAAATATTCACCAAAAATACAAATTTCACCGGAATCCGATGGGGACTGCTGTGTCTCATTCAGCGAGTAGAGGACCACATTCGTGACGAATTTCGAGTCAATCGGTCAAAAGACGACCGTAACCCTAACCCTAGCTCCATAACCCTAACCCTAACCCTAACCCTAATGCCAGCCTTAAGGCAGTCTCATGAAACATTGTCTCTTTTCACTAAAATATTCACCAAAAATACAAATTTCACCGGAATCCGATGGGGACTGCTGTGTCTCGTTCAGCCAGTATAGGAGCACATTTGGGAGCGATTTCGAGTCAATCGGTCCAAAGACCTGGAAGCTATTGAAAAAATGGGCCACTTTTTTCTTTAAAATATTCACCAAAAATACAAATTTCACCGGAATCCGATGGGGACTGCTGTGTCTCATTCAGCGAGTAGAGGACCACATTCGTGACGAATTTCGAGTCAATCGGTCAAAAGACGACCGTAACCCTAACCCTAGCTCCATAACCCTAACCCTAACCCTAATCCTAATGCCAGCCTTAAGGCAGTCGCATGAAACATTGTCTCTTTTCACTAAAATATTCACCAAAAATACAAATTTCACCGGAATCCGATGGGGACTGCTGTGTCTCGTTCAGCCAGTATAGGAGCACATTTGGGAACGATTTCGAGTCAATCGGTCCAAAGACCTGGAAGCTATTGAAAAAATGGGCCACTTTTTTCTTTAAAATATTCACCAAAAATACAAATTTCACCGGAATCCGATGGGGACTGCTGTGTCTCATTCAGCGAGTAGAGGACCACATTCGTGACGAATTTCGAGTCAATCGGTCAAAAGACGACCGTAACCCTAACCCTAGCTCCATAACCCTAACCCTAACCCTAATGCCAGCCTTAAGGCAGTCTCATGAAACATTGTCTCTTTTCACTAAAATATTCACCAAAAATACAAATTTCACCGGAATCCGATGGGGACTGCTGTGTCTCGTTCAGCCAGTATAGGAGCACATTTGGGAGCGATTTCGAGTCAATCGGTCGAAAGACCTGGAAGCTATTGAAAAAATGGGCCACTTTTTTCTTTAAAATATTCACCAAAAATACAAATTTCACCGGAATCCGATGGGGACTGCTGTGTCTCGTTCAGCCAGTATAGGAGCACATTTGGGAGCGATTTCGAGTCAATCGGTCCAAAGACCTGGAAGCTATTGAAAAAATGGGCCACTTTTTTCTTTAAAATATTCACCAAAAATACAAATTTCACCGGAATCCGATGGGGACTGCTGTGTCTCATTCAGCGAGTAGAGGACCACATTCGTGACGAATTTCGAGTCAATCGGTCAAAAGACGACCGTAACCCTAACCCTAGCTCCATAACCCTAACCCTAACCCTAACCCTAATGCCAGCCTTAAGGCAGTCTCATGAAACATTGTCTCTTTTCACTAAAATATTCACCAAAAATACAAATTTCACCGGAATCCGATGGGGACTGCTGTGTCTCGTTCAGCCAGTATAGGAGCACATTTGGGAGCGATTTCGAGTCAATCGGTCCAAAGACCTGGAAGCTATTGAAAAAATGGGCCACTTTTTTCTTTAAAATATTCACCAAAAATACAAATTTCACCGGAATCCGATGGGGACTGCTGTGTCTCGTTCAGCCAGTATAGGAGCACATTTGGGAGCGATTTCGAGTCAATCGGTCAAAAGACGACCGTAACCCTAACCCTAGCTCCATAACCCTAACCCTAACCCTAACCCTAATGCCAGCCTTAAGGCAGTCTCATGAAACATTGTCTCTTTTCACTAAAATATTCACCAAAAATACAAATTTCACCGGAATCCGATGGGGACTGCTGTGTCTCGTTCAGCCAGTATAGGAGCACATTTGGGAGCGATTTCGAGTCAATCGGTCCAAAGACCTGGAAGCTATTGAAAAAATGGGCCACTTTTTTCTTTAAAATATTCACCAAAAATACAAATTTCACCGGAATCCGATGGGGACTGCTGTGTCTTGTTCAGCCAGTATAGGAGCACATTTGGGAGCGATTTCAAGTCAATCGGTCCAAAGACCTGGAAGCTATTGAAAAAATGGGCCACTTTTTTCTTTAAAATATTCACCAAAAATACAAATTTCACCAGAATCCGATGGGGACTGCTATGTCTCATTCAGCGAGTAGAGGACCACATTCGTGACGAATTTCGAGTCAATCGGTCAAAAGACGACCGTAACCCTAACCCTAGCTCCATAACCCTAACCCTAACCCTAACCCTAATGCCAGCCTTAAGGCAGTCTCATGAAACATTGTCTCTTTTCACTAAAATATTCACCAAAAATACAAATTTCACCGGAATCCGATGGGGACTGCTGTGTCTCGTTCAGCCAGTATAGGAGCACATTTGGGAGCGATTTCGAGTCAATCGGTCCAAAGACCTGGAAGCTATTGAAAAAATGGGCCACTTTTTTCTTTAAAATATTCACCAAAAATACAAATTTCACCGGAATCCGATGGGGACTGCTGTGTCTCATTCAGCGAGTAGAGGACCACATTCGTGACGAATTTCGAGTCAATCGGTCAAAAGACGACCGTAACCCTAACCCTAGCTCCATAACCCTAACCCTAACCCTAACCCTAATGCCAGCCTTAAGGCAGTCTCATGAAACATTGTCTCTTTTCACTAAAATATTCACCAAAAATACAAATTTCACCGGAATCCGATGGGGACTGCTGTGTCTCGTTCAGCCAGTATAGGAGCACATTTGGGAGCGATTTCGAGTCAATCGGTCCAAAGACCTGGAAGCTATTGAAAAAATGGGCCACTTTTTTCTTTAAAATATTCACCAAAAATACAAATTTCACCGGAATCCGATGGGGACTGCTGTGTCTCGTTCAGCCAGTATAGGAGCACATTTGGGAGCGATTTCGAGTCAATCGGTCCAAAGACCTGGAAGCTATTGAAAAAATGGGCCACTTTTTTCTTTAAAATATTCACCAAAAATACAAATTTCACCGGAATCCGATGGGGACTGCTGTGTCTCATTCAGCGAGTAGAGGACCACATTCGTGACGAATTTCGAGTCAATCGGTCAAATGACGACCGTAACCCTAACCCTAGCTCCATAACCCTAACCCTAACCCTAATGCCAGCCTTAAGGCAGTCTCATGAAACATTGTCTCTTTTCACTAAAATATTCACCAAAAATACAAATTTCACCGGAATCCGATGGGGACTGCTGTCAGTGGCGGAGCTAGACTTTTATCCTTGGGGTGGCCAGGGGGTGGCCAAGGCTATTTCAGGGGGTCCACAGGCTATGACAATGAATTTGTTTCTCGACCAATGAATTGCAATCTGAGTCTCTTAATGTTGAAATGTACATACTAAGCACACAGGAGATGAGATTTGTGTGTATAATTTGCAGTTTATTAACAATGTACAAAATGTAAAACACAACTTGGCAACAATTTTTCAATAATGACATCATTTTTACAAAAATGCTCTCGCTCTGGTACTCACGCACACACAGTTACTCTCTCACTCACTCACACACACACACACACTCAGGGATACTCACACACACACACGAGCTACTCACTCACACTCACTCACTCAAAAAAAGGCATCAATATATCAACAAAACAATTTGACACCATTTTTGAACATTTGAACATAGTGCAGGTTTTAACTATGACCAGGGGTACTGTCTGACAGCCAAACTATTCTTGGTCTATCCTTGGTCTAAGTAGAACATAGTGAACAGCTTAATCATGACCAGAGACACTATCTAAGTGCCAAACTACCTTATGCAGCTTCAGAAAAGCATAATCCTCCGGTTGTGGTGAGAAGTCGCAAAATGTTTTACAAAGTCATCCATGTTAAGGGCACGGGCCCTCCTTGACTCGATACTGAGAGTTCCAAGGTGACTTAACCTGTCATCAGCCATTGTTGTCCTGAGGTGAGTTTTAATGAGTTTTAAAGCAGAGAAGCTTCTCTCACAGGAAGCAGTGCTGACTGGAGTAACAACAGCAATCTTGCAAAGTCTGAATATCTCATGGAAAACCTCTTTGTAAGGTTCAAGAAACACAATAAAATCAAGCAAAGTAGATGGTCTGTCTAATCCACTTTTCACTCTCCTGTCAAGAAGTCGCTTGGTTTGGTGAACCTCATGTTTGAGGTCACTGAGGTCTGACTCAAAGGTCTGTGCAAAGGTAAACAGAGGCTCCTCATTTAAGAAAGTTGCACTCTTTGGGTTCAGAGACTGCACACCTTGCATGATCTCACAACTTTTCTTTGAAAAACGCCTCTTCAGCTCACTTATGAGACAGTCAATCACCTGATAAAAGAGTGATCTGGGGAAGCCCTCATCATCACAGTTTCTCTGTCCTACCGTGCTCATCACCAGTGAGTCAAGAAATCTTGAGCTTATTCTAGGATGTCTTTTAGAGTGTGTTTGTACACCGATTTTGCACTGCTCAGCAAGCTCCTCAACCTCTTTCCATAGTTCATCAAAGTAATTCTCAGTTCTGTAGTCCTGAAAAGTGTCTGTAAGGGCACCTACGAGATCCACAGCCCTTGCTAGATCAAGAGTGCTGGACTGGAGCATGTCAGAAAGACATTTGGCATCACCAAGCACTTTACAAAAGGTAACCAAAAGCCCTATGAACTGTAAATCTATCTGAGAAAGAAGACCCCTCGCCTCCACTGATCTTTCTCCACGTCTTTCAAGTGCAATATCCTGCAACAGTCTCAGAACTGCTGGAAGTCTGTCTCTCAGATTACGGCATGCTGTGTATCTGCATGCCCACCTTGTGTCTGTAAGTGCCTGTAGCTCCCTGGGCTGCTGCAATGGATACAGCTCTTTCTGAACTGCAAGCCACTTCAGATGCACATAAGAGCCAGACACAAAGTTATACAGCTGCTGCAGAAGTGCAAAAAAGTCAACAACCTCAGGCACTGCTTTTGTAGCATCAACAAGAACTAGATTCAAGCAATGCGCATTACAGTGAACGTAAAATGCAAATCTGGCATTGCTTTGAATTCTTGCAGATACTCCAGAATGTTTCCCGCTCATGACGGATGCACCGTCGTACCCTTGTCCCACAAGGTTATTTCTGTAGTCCAGACCATGTCTCTCTAGACAACTGACAATCATTTTACTGAGACCTGCTGCATCAAGGCTTTCAGCTGCCTGGAAGCATAGGAAGCTTTCGTGGATGGCACCATTGTAATAATACCGTACAACCAAAGACATTTGTTCCTTTTTTTGCAAGTCTTTTGTTTCATCTGCAATGACACTGAACACTTCATTTTCTTTCACCTCTTTTATGATTTCACTCTGTACCATCTCAGCTAAGCCCTGAAGAATTTCATTTTGGATTTGGTGACTTGTGTACTTAGCATTCCCACATGCATCCAGCCTTTTTTCAATAAATTGGTCATGCTTCGCTATCTCATCTAGTATGGCCAAAAAGTTCCCCTTATTCTGAGAGTCTGAGGACTCTCGGTGGCCCCTCTGTGCTATATTTTGCGTTGCAGTCAAAAGAAGCACATTTGCTATTGTTTTCACATAATGTTGATTTTCTTCCACTTTTTTTCGGCGGTTCATGTTCAAAGAGTTTAACATGCTTGTGTTCATCTCAGTAGCTTTTTCACACTGATTCCATGCATACATTGCATTGACATGCATCTCTGATTTTGAGTGGAGTTTAAACCCAGCCTCCTTTGACAACGCCTTTTTCCAATTGGAGAAGCCTGACTCTGAGGCAAAGGCAGAGTCTGGTGCATTAGGCAGGGAAAAATGTCTACACGCAAAGCAGTAGGAGGAGTCTTTAAGGACTGAGTATTCAAGCCAAGAATTGGCTCTGTACCAGGCACTGCAGAATGCTCTCTTCCTTGATCCATGCTGACTTCTAGGGAATTGTGTCAGACATGGCTGAACTGGACCCTCCTCTTTGCATCTTGAAATATCTGGAATACAAATAAAATGGTCATGGAAACACAGTTAAGGGATCCAGAAGATTATTAGATGATAACTGCAGCTAACTAGTAAGTTTCAGGTAAGTAGACCTACCACTGGGTCCTCTTGGATGAGCAAAAGCAGCGCTGGACACAGCGGGCTCCGGGTCCGGCTCTTCTGGCTCACCAACATCCTCGTCTGAATCAGAGGCCTCTGTGTCGTCCTTCGAAGGAGCTACATTGTATAAAAATATTAATATTAAAAATGCAACCACCATTGAAAAAACAACACACATCAGTAACCACCATTTCAAAATATCTAAAACTTAACTTAAAATTACTAAACTGAGCATGTGACTGTGATGCTGCTGCAGATGCTCTGACCTGGTGATGATGGGTTCTGTTGTGCCTCACATTCTCTCTCCTGACTAGTCCCAGGATGGGAGCTGCCAGGACTGCTGATACCAGAGCTGACTTCTGTCTGTCTGTCTGCCTGATCTTTGCCTGACTTGCTTCTCTTTAAAAAGAAGTCATGTATCTTGTCCCCCTGTCTTTTCATTCTCAACTGACCCTATGAAAAAATAAGCCAGTCTTGTTACTCCTAGCATCACTTATAATCGCACAATGCTATTAAATCCCCACTTCAAGCCTAAAAAATGTCAGGAGAAAAAGACTACTGTAGATGTAAGTTTAATATTCAAACTTTTCAGCTAGTTGACAGGCTGGCCAAAGGGCAAGACGTGAAGGATAAACCCCCGTTACCCTATAACCCCCCACCCCCCTTCACGTTACATTTCATTTAAGCCAACAGAGCCTGAGACAGCGAGCTGGCTGATTGTCTGCTAGTTTCATTTCTCTAAAATCATCGGAGAAACATGTAAATGGATCCTAAGCAGCAACCCGAATTAAATGTACCGTTAGAGTTAATGTGGAGCGGCTGTTGGAAGCTGACACTGGTCATCTGTAGCCGCCATGAGATGTAACTTAGTGTTAGCATTAGCTTTATACCCGTGGCTTCTGGCAAAACGATCTCCTATCTGAACACAAAAGTGATTTTAAATAGTGACTCATTAGGACACCACCGTAAAACTTACTTTAGAATGATGATTTCACTGTCCACGAAGGCGATTTATCGTTCTTCTCTTCTTCTTTCGTGTTACTTCGTCGGTCTTCTGTTCAAATCTGGCTCAAAGAACTCCAGCAACGATAAACGGTCCGTGACTAGTTCAAATCTTCCTCTTCTTCTGTGGCGATTCTTCTTCTTCTCCTAATAAATGTGGATTACAACTCTTTGTGGTACATAGCGCCAACTACTGTACAGGAGGGACTAAGCAGTCAATACTCGTCACTAATTTCAAAATTCAACTGGCTCCTTTCGACAAGACGTGCGGTGCCGTGATATGTCAATCATCCGGGGGGGCACCTGGGGGGTCCAATCAGATTTCAGGGGGGTCCAGTGCTACCCCGGCCTCCCCTCTAGCTCCGCCTCTGACTGCTGTGTCTCGTTCAGCCAGTATAGGAGCGCATTTGGGAGCGATTTCGAGTCAATCGGTCCAAAGACCTGGAAGCTATTGAAAAAATGGGCCACTTTTTTCTTTAAAATATTCACCAAAAATACAAATTTCACCGGAATCCGATGGGGACTGCTGTGTCTCGTTCAGCCAGTATAGGAGCACATTTGGGAGCGATTTCGAGTCAATCGGTCCAAAGACCTGGAAGCTATTGAAAAAATGGGCCACTTTTTTCTTTAAAATATTCACCAAAAATACAAATTTCACCGGAATCCGATGGGGACTGCTGTGTCTCATTCAGCGAGTAGAGGACCACATTCGTGACGAATTTCGAGTCAATCGGTCAAAAGACGACCGTAACCCTAACCCTAGCTCCATAACCCTAACCCTAACCCTAACCCTAATGCCAGCCTTAAGGCAGTCTCATGAAACATTGTCTCTTTTCACTAAAATATTCACCAAAAATACAAATTTCACCGGAATCCGATGGGGACTGCTGTGTCTCGTTCAGCCAGTATAGGAGCACATTTGGGAGCGATTTCGAGTCAATCGGTCCAAAGACCTGGAAGCTATTGAAAAAATGGGCCACTTTTTTCTTTAAAATATTCACCAAAAATACAAATTTCACCGGAATCCGATGGGGACTGCTGTGTCTCGTTCAGCCAGTATAGGAGCACATTTGGGAGCGATTTCGAGTCAATCGGTCAAAAGACGACCGTAACCCTAACCCTAGCTCCATAACCCTAACCCTAACCCTAACCCTAATGCCAGCCTTAAGGCAGTCTCATGAAACATTGTCTCTTTTCACTAAAATATTCACCAAAAATACAAATTTCACCGGAATCCGATGGGGACTGCTGTGTCTCGTTCAGCCAGTATAGGAGCACATTTGGGAGCGATTTCGAGTCAATCGGTCCAAAGACCTGGAAGCTATTGAAAAAATGGGCCACTTTTTTCTTTAAAATATTCACCAAAAATACAAATTTCACCGGAATCCGATGGGGACTGCTGTGTCTCGTTCAGCCAGTATAGGAGCACATTTGGGAGCGATTTCGAGTCAATCGGTCCAAAGACCTGGAAGCTATTGAAAAAATGGGCCACTTTTTTCTTTAAAATATTCACCAAAAATACAAATTTCACCAGAATCCGATGGGGACTGCTGTGTCTCATTCAGCGAGTAGAGGACCACATTCGTGACGAATTTCGAGTCAATCGGTCAAAAGACGACCGTAACCCTAACCCTAGCTCCATAACCCTAACCCTAACCCTAACCCTAATGCCAGCCTTAAGGCAGTCTCATGAAACATTGTCTCTTTTCACTAAAATATTCACCAAAAATACAAATTTCACCGGAATCCGATGGGGACTGCTGTGTCTCGTTCAGCCAGTATAGGAGCACATTTGGGAGCGATTTCGAGTCAATCGGTCCAAAGACCTGGAAGCTATTGAAAAAATGGGCCACTTTTTTCTTTAAAATATTCACCAAAAATACAAATTTCACCGGAATCCGATGGGGACTGCTGTGTCTCATTCAGCGAGTAGAGGACCACATTCGTGACGAATTTCGAGTCAATCGGTCAAAAGACGACCGTAACCCTAACCCTAGCTCCATAACCCTAACCCTAACCCTAACCCTAATGCCAGCCTTAAGGCAGTCTCATGAAACATTGTCTCTTTTCACTAAAATATTCACCAAAAATACAAATTTCACCGGAATCCGATGGGGACTGCTGTGTCTCGTTCAGCCAGTATAGGAGCACATTTGGGAGCGATTTCGAGTCAATCGGTCCAAAGACCTGGAAGCTATTGAAAAAATGGGCCACTTTTTTCTTTAAAATATTCACCAAAAATACAAATTTCACCGGAATCCGATGGGGACTGCTGTGTCTCGTTCAGCCAGTATAGGAGCACATTTGGGAGCGATTTCGAGTCAATCGGTCAAAAGACGACCGTAACCCTAACCCTAGCTCCATAACCCTAACCCTAACCCTAACCCTAATGCCAGCCTTAAGGCAGTCTCATGAAACATTGTGTCTTTTCACTAAAATATTCACCAAAAATACAAATTTCACCGGAATCCGATGGGGACTGCTGTGTCTCGTTCAGCCAGTATAGGAGCACATTTGGGAGCGATTTCGAGTCAATCGGTCCAAAGACCTGGAAGCTATTGAAAAAATGGGCCACTTTTTTCTTTAAAATATTCACCAAAAATACAAATTTCACCGGAATCCGATGGGGACTGCTGTGTCTCGTTCAGCCAGTATAGGAGCACATTTGGGAGCGATTTCGAGTCAATCGGTCCAAAGACCTGGAAGCTATTGAAAAAATGGGCCACTTTTTTCTTTAAAATATTCACCAAAAATACAAATTTCACCAGAATCCGATGGGGACTGCTGTGTCTCATTCAGCGAGTAGAGGACCACATTCGTGACGAATTTCGAGTCAATCGGTCAAAAGACGACCGTAACCCTAACCCTAGCTCCATAACCCTAACCCTAACCCTAACCCTAACCCTAACCCTAATGCCAGCCTTAAGGCAGTCTCATGAAACATTGTCTCTTTTCACTAAAATATTCACCAAAAATACAAATTTCACCGGAATCCGATGGGGACTGCTGTGTCTCGTTCAGCCAGTATAGGAGCACATTTGGGAGCGATTTCGAGTCAATCGGTCCAAAGACCTGGAAGCTATTGAAAAAATGGGCCACTTTTTTCTTTAAAATATTCACCAAAAATACAAATTTCACCGGAATCCGATGGGGACTGCTGTGTCTCGTTCAGCCAGTATAGGAGCACATTTGGGAGCGATTTCGAGTCAATCGGTCAAAAGACGACCGTAACCCTAACCCTAGCTCCATAACCCTAACCCTAACCCTAACCCTAATGCCAGCCTTAAGGCAGTCTCATGAAACATTGTCTCTTTTCACTAAAATATTCACCAAAAATACAAATTTCACCGGAATCCGATGGGGACTGCTGTGTCTCGTTCAGCCAGTATAGGAGCACATTTGGGAGCGATTTCGAGTCAATCGGTCCAAAGACCTGGAAGCTATTGAAAAAATGGGCCACTTTTTTCTTTAAAATATTCACCAAAAATACAAATTTCACCGGAATCCGATGGGGACTGCTGTGTCTCATTCAGCGAGTAGAGGACCACATTCGTGACGAATTTCGAGTCAATCGGTCAAAAGACGACCGTAACCCTAACCCTAGCTCCATAACCCTAACCCTAACCCTAACCCTAATGCCAGCCTTAAGGCAGTCTCATGAAACATTGTCTCTTTTCACTAAAATATTCACCAAAAATACAAATTTCACCGGAATCCGATGGGGACTGCTGTGTCTCGTTCAGCCAGTATAGGAGCACATTTGGGAGCGATTTCGAGTCAATCGGTCCAAAGACCTGGAAGCTATTGAAAAAATGGGCCACTTTTTTCTTTAAAATATTCACCAAAAATACAAATTTCACCGGAATCCGATGGGGACTGCTGTGTCTCGTTCAGCCAGTATAGGAGCACATTTGGGAGCGATTTCGAGTCAATCGGTCAAAAGACGACCGTAACCCTAACCCTAGCTCCATAACCCTAACCCTAACCCTAACCCTAATGCCAGCCTTAAGGCAGTCTCATGAAACATTGTCTCTTTTCACTAAAATATTCACCAAAAATACAAATTTCACCGGAATCCGATGGGGACTGCTGTGTCTCGTTCAGCCAGTATAGGAGCACATTTGGGAGCGATTTCGAGTCAATCGGTCCAAAGACCTGGAAGCTATTGAAAAAATGGGCCACTTTTTTCTTTAAAATATTCACCAAAAATACAAATTTCACCAGAATCCGATGGGGACTGCTGTGTCTCATTCAGCGAGTAGAGGACCACATTCGTGACGAATTTCGAGTCAATCGGTCAAAAGACGACCGTAACCCTAACCCTAGCTCCATAACCCTAACCCTAACCCTAATGCCAGCCTTAAGGCAGTCTCATGAAACATTGTCTCTTTTCACTAAAATATTCACCAAAAATACAAATTTCACCGGAATCCGATGGGGACTGCTGTGTCTCGTTCAGCCAGTATAGGAGCACATTTGGGAGCGATTTCGAGTCAATCGGTCCAAAGACCTGGAAGCTATTGAAAAAATGGGCCACTTTTTTCTTTAAAATATTCACCAAAAATACAAATTTCACCGGAATCCGATGGGGACTGCTGTGTCTCATTCAGCGAGTAGAGGACCACATTCGTGACGAATTTCGAGTCAATCGGTCAAAAGACGACCGTAACCCTAACCCTAGCTCCATAACCCTAACCCTAACCCTAACCCTAATGCCAGCCTTAAGGCAGTCTCATGAAACATTGTCTCTTTTTACTAAAATATTCACCAAAAATACAAATTTCACCGGAATCCGATGGGGACTGCTGTGTCTCGTTCAGCCAGTATAGGAGCACATTTGGGAGCGATTTCGAGTCAATCGGTCCAAAGACCTGGAAGCTATTGAAAAAATGGGCCACTTTTTTCTTTAAAATATTCACCAAAAATACAAATTTCACCGGAATCCGATGGGGACTGCTGTGTCTCGTTCAGCCAGTATAGGAGCACATTTGGGAGCGATTTCGAGTCAATCGGTCCAAAGACCTGGAAGCTATTGAAAAAATGGGCCACTTTTTTCTTTAAAATATTCACCAAAAATACAAATTTCACAGGAATCTGATGGGGACTGCTGTGTCTCATTCAGCGAGTAGAGGACCACATTCGTGACGAATTTCGAGTCAATCGGTCAAAAGACGACCGTAACCCTAACCCTAGCTCCATAACCCTAACCCTAACCCTAACCCTAATGCCAGCCTTAAGGCAGTCTCATGAAACATTGTCTCTTTTCACTAAAATATTCACCAAAAATACAAATTTCACCGGAATCCGATGGGGACTGCTGTGTCTCGTTCAGCCAGTATAGGAGCACATTTGGGAGCGATTTCGAGTCAATCGGTCCAAAGACCTGGAAGCTATTGAAAAAATGGGCCACTTTTTTCTTTAAAATATTCACCAAAAATACAAATTTCACCAGAATCCGATGGGGACTGCTGTGTCTCATTCAGCGAGTAGAGGACCACATTCGTGACGAATTTCGAGTCAATCGGTCAAAAGACGACCGTAACCCTAACCCTAGCTCCATAACCCTAACCCTAACCCTAACCCTAATGCCAGCCTTAAGGCAGTCTCATGAAACATTGTCTCTTTTTACTAAAATATTCACCAAAAATACAAATTTCACCGGAATCCGATGGGGACTGCTGTGTCTCGTTCAGCCAGTATAGGAGCACATTTGGGAGCGATTTCGAGTCAATCGGTCCAAAGACCTGGAAGCTATTGAAAAAATGGGCCACTTTTTTCTTTAAAATATTCACCAAAAATACAAATTTCACCGGAATCCGATGGGGACTGCTGTGTCTCGTTCAGCCAGTATAGGAGCACATTTGGGAGCGATTTCGAGTCAATCGGTCCAAAGACCTGGAAGCTATTGAAAAAATGGGCCACTTTTTTCTTTAAAATATTCACCAAAAATACAAATTTCACAGGAATCTGATGGGGACTGCTGTGTCTCATTCAGCGAGTAGAGGACCACATTCGTGACGAATTTCGAGTCAATCGGTCAAAAGACGACCGTAACCCTAACCCTAGCTCCATAACCCTAACCCTAACCCTAACCCTAATGCCAGCCTTAAGGCAGTCTCATGAAACATTGTCTCTTTTCACTAAAATATTCACCAAAAATACAAATTTCACCGGAATCCGATGGGGACTGCTGTGTCTCGTTCAGCCAGTATAGGAGCACATTTGGGAGCGATTTCGAGTCAATCGGTCCAAAGACCTGGAAGCTATTGAAAAAATGGGCCACTTTTTTCTTTAAAATATTCACCAAAAATACAAATTTCACCGGAATCCGATGGGGACTGCTGTGTCTCATTCAGCGAGTAGAGGACCACATTCGTGACAAATTTCGAGTCAATCGGTCAAAAGACGACCGTAACCCTAACCCTAGCTCCATAACCCTAACCCTAACCCTAACCCTAATGCCAGCCTTAAGGCAGTCTCATGAAACATTGTCTCTTTTCACTAAAATATTCACCAAAAATACAAATTTCACCGGAATCCGATGGGGACTGCTGTGTCTCGTTCAGCCAGTATAGGAGCACATTTGGGAGCGATTTCGAGTCAATCGGTCCAAAGACCTGGAAGCTATTGAAAAAATGGGCCACTTTTTTCTTTAAAATATTCACCAAAAATACAAATTTCACCGGAATCCGATGGGGACTGCTGTGTCTCGTTCAGCCAGTATAGGAGCACATTTGGGAGCGATTTCGAGTCAATCGGTCCAAAGACCTGGAAGCTATTGAAAAAATGGGCCACTTTTTTCTTTAAAATATTCACCAAAAATACAAATTTCACCAGAATCCGATGGGGACTGCTGTGTCTCATTCAGCGAGTAGAGGACCACATTCGTGACGAATTTCGAGTCAATCGGTCAAAAGACGACCGTAACCCTAACCCTAGCTCCATAACCCTAACCCTAACCCTAACCCTAATGCCAGCCTTAAGGCAGTCTCATGAAACATTGTCTCTTTTCACTAAAATATTCACCAAAAATACAAATTTCACCGGAATCCGATGGGGACTGCTGTGTCTCGTTCAGCCAGTATAGGAGCACATTTGGGAGCGATTTCGAGTCAATCGGTCCAAAGACCTGGAAGCTATTGAAAAAATGGGCCACTTTTTTCTTTAAAATATTCACCAAAAATACAAATTTCACCGGAATCCGATGGGGACTGCTGTGTCTCATTCAGCGAGTAGAGGACCACATTCGTGACGAATTTCGAGTCAATCGGTCAAAAGACGACCGTAACCCTAACCCTAGCTCCATAACCCTAACCCTAACCCTAACCCTAATGCCAGCCTTAAGGCAGTCTCATGAAACATTGTCTCTTTTTACTAAAATATTCACCAAAAATACAAATTTCACCGGAATCCGATGGGGACTGCTGTGTCTCGTTCAGCCAGTATAGGAGCACATTTGGGAGCGATTTCGAGTCAATCGGTCCAAAGACCTGGAAGCTATTGAAAAAATGGGCCACTTTTTTCTTTAAAATATTCACCAAAAATACAAATTTCACCGGAATCCGATGGGGACTGCTGTGTCTCGTTCAGCCAGTATAGGAGCACATTTGGGAGCGATTTCGAGTCAATCGGTCCAAAGACCTGGAAGCTATTGAAAAAATGGGCCACTTTTTTCTTTAAAATATTCACCAAAAATACAAATTTCAGCGGAATCCGATGGGGACTGCTGTGTCTCATTCAGCGAGTAGAGGACCACATTCGTGACGAATTTCGAGTCAATCGGTCAAAAGACGACCGTAACCCTAACCCTAGCTCCATAACCCTAACCCTAACCCTAACCCTAATGCCAGCCTTAAGGCAGTCTCATGAAACATTGTCTCTTTTCACTAAAATATTCACCAAAAATACAAATTTCACCGGAATCCGATGGGGACTGCTGTGTCTCGTTCAGCCAGTATAGGAGCACATTTGGGAGCGATTTCGAGTCAATCGGTCCAAAGACCTGGAAGCTATTGAAAAAATGGGCCACTTTTTTCTTTAAAATATTCACCAAAAATACAAATTTCACCGGAATCCGATGGGGACTGCTGTGTCTCATTCAGCGAGTAGAGGACCACATTCGTGACAAATTTCGAGTCAATCGGTCAAAAGACGACCGTAACCCTAACCCTAGCTCCATAACCCTAACCCTAACCCTAACCCTAATGCCAGCCTTAAGGCAGTCTCATGAAACATTGTCTCTTTTCACTAAAATATTCACCAAAAATACAAATTTCACCGGAATCCGATGGGGACTGCTGTGTCTCGTTCAGCCAGTATAGGAGCACATTTGGGAGCGATTTCGAGTCAATCGGTCCAAAGACCTGGAAGCTATTGAAAAAATGGGCCACTTTTTTCTTTAAAATATTCACCAAAAATACAAATTTCACCGGAATCCGATGGGGACTGCTGTGTCTCATTCAGCGAGTAGAGGACCACATTCGTGACGAATTTCGAGTCAATCGGTCAAAAGACGACCGTAACCCTAACCCTAGCTCCATAACCCTAACCCTAACCCTAACCCTAATGCCAGCCTTAAGGCAGTCTCATGAAACATTGTCTCTTTTCACTAAAATATTCACCAAAAATACAAATTTCACCGGAATCCGATGGGGACTGCTGTGTCTCGTTCAGCCAGTATAGGAGCACATTTGGGAGCGATTTCGAGTCAATCGGTCCAAAGACCTGGAAGCTATTGAAAAAATGGGCCACTTTTTTCTTTAAAATATTCACCAAAAATACAAATTTCACCGGAATCCGATGGGGACTGCTGTGTCTCGTTCAGCCAGTATAGGAGCACATTTGGGAGCGATTTCGAGTCAATCGGTCAAAAGACGACCGTAACCCTAACCCTAGCTCCATAACCCTAACCCTAACCCTAACCCTAATGCCAGCCTTAAGGCAGTCTCATGAAACATTGTCTCTTTTCACTAAAATATTCACCAAAAATACAAATTTCACCGGAATCCGATGGGGACTGCTGTGTCTCGTTCAGCCAGTATAGGAGCACATTTGGGAGCGATTTCGAGTCAATCGGTCCAAAGACCTGGAAGCTATTGAAAAAATGGGCCACTTTTTTCTTTAAAATATTCACCAAAAATACAAATTTCACCGGAATCCGATGGGGACTGCTGTGTCTCGTTCAGCCAGTATAGGAGCACATTTGGGAGCGATTTCGAGTCAATCGGTCAAAAGACGACCGTAACCCTAACCCTAGCTCCATAACCCTAACCCTAACCCTAACCCTAATGCCAGCCTTAAGGCAGTCTCATGAAACATTGTCTCTTTTCACTAAAATATTCACCAAAAATACAAATTTCACCGGAATCCGATGGGGACTGCTGTGTCTCGTTCAGCCAGTATAGGAGCACATTTGGGAGCGATTTCGAGTCAATCGGTCCAAAGACCTGGAAGCTATTGAAAAAATGGGCCACTTTTTTCTTTAAAATATTCACCAAAAATACAAATTTCACCGGAATCCGATGGGGACTGCTGTGTCTCGTTCAGCCAGTATAGGAGCACATTTGGGAGCGATTTCGAGTCAATCGGTCCAAAGACCTGGAAGCTATTGAAAAAATGGGCCACTTTTTTCTTTAAAATATTCACCAAAAATACAAATTTCACCAGAATCCGATGGGGACTGCTGTGTCTCATTCAGCGAGTAGAGGACCACATTCGTGACAAATTTCGAGTCAATCGGTCAAAAGACGACCGTAACCCTAACCCTAGCTCCATAACCCTAACCCTAACCCTAACCCTAATGCCAGCCTTAAGGCAGTCTCATGAAACATTGTCTCTTTTCACTAAAATATTCACCAAAAATACAAATTTCACCGGAATCCGATGGGGACTGCTGTGTCTCGTTCAGCCAGTATAGGAGCACATTTGGGAGCGATTTCGAGTCAATCGGTCCAAAGACCTGGAAGCTATTGAAAAAATGGGCCACTTTTTTCTTTAAAATATTCACCAAAAATACAAATTTCACCGGAATCCGATGGGGACTGCTGTGTCTCGTTCAGCCAGTATAGGAGCACATTTGGGAGCGATTTCGAGTCAATCGGTCAAAAGACGACCGTAACCCTAACCCTAGCTCCATAACCCTAACCCTAACCCTAACCCTAATGCCAGCCTTAAGGCAGTCTCATGAAACATTGTCTCTTTTCACTAAAATATTCACCAAAAATACAAATTTCACCGGAATCCGATGGGGACTGCTGTGTCTCGTTCAGCCAGTATAGGAGCACATTTGGGAGCGATTTCGAGTCAATCGGTCCAAAGACCTGGAAGCTATTGAAAAAATGGGCCACTTTTTTCTTTAAAATATTCACCAAAAATACAAATTTCACCGGAATCCGATGGGGACTGCTGTGTCTCGTTCAGCCAGTATAGGAGCACATTTGGGAGCGATTTCGAGTCAATCGGTCCAAAGACCTGGAAGCTATTGAAAAAATGGGCCACTTTTTTCTTTAAAATATTCACCAAAAATACAAATTTCACCAGAATCCGATGGGGACTGCTGTGTCTCATTCAGCGAGTAGAGGACCACATTCGTGACGAATTTCGAGTCAATCGGTCAAAAGACGACCGTAACCCTAACCCTAGCTCCATAACCCTAACCCTAACCCTAACCCTAATGCCAGCCTTAAGGCAGTCTCATGAAACATTGTCTCTTTTCACTAAAATATTCACCAAAAATACAAATTTCACCGGAATCCGATGGGGACTGCTGTGTCTCGTTCAGCCAGTATAGGAGCACATTTGGGAGCGATTTCGAGTCAATCGGTCCAAAGACCTGGAAGCTATTGAAAAAATGGGCCACTTTTTTCTTTAAAATATTCACCAAAAATACAAATTTCACCGGAATCCGATGGGGACTGCTGTGTCTCATTCAGCGAGTAGAGGACCACATTCGTGACGAATTTCGAGTCAATCGGTCAAAAGACGACCGTAACCCTAACCCTAGCTCCATAACCCTAACCCTAACCCTAACCCTAATGCCAGCCTTAAGGCAGTCTCATGAAACATTGTCTCTTTTCACTAAAATATTCACCAAAAATACAAATTTCACCGGAATCCGATGGGGACTGCTGTGTCTCGTTCAGCCAGTATAGGAGCACATTTGGGAGCGATTTCGAGTCAATCGGTCAAAAGACGACCGTAACCCTAACCCTAGCTCCATAACCCTAACCCTAACCCTAACCCTAATGCCAGCCTTAAGGCAGTCTCATGAAACATTGTCTCTTTTCACTAAAATATTCACCAAAAATACAAATTTCACCGGAATCCGATGGGGACTGCTGTGTCTCGTTCAGCCAGTATAGGAGCACATTTGGGAGCGATTTCGAGTCAATCGGTCCAAAGACCTGGAAGCTATTGAAAAAATGGGCCACTTTTTTCTTTAAAATATTCACCAAAAATACAAATTTCACCGGAATCCGATGGGGACTGCTGTGTCTCGTTCAGCCAGTATAGGAGCACATTTGGGAGCGATTTCGAGTCAATCGGTCAAAAGACGACCGTAACCCTAACCCTAGCTCCATAACCCTAACCCTAACCCTAACCCTAATGCCAGCCTTAAGGCAGTCTCATGAAACATTGTCTCTTTTCACTAAAATATTCACCAAAAATACAAATTTCACCGGAATCCGATGGGGACTGCTGTGTCTCGTTCAGCCAGTATAGGAGCACATTTGGGAGCGATTTCGAGTCAATCGGTCCAAAGACCTGGAAGCTATTGAAAAAATGGGCCACTTTTTTCTTTAAAATATTCACCAAAAATACAAATTTCACCGGAATCCGATGGGGACTGCTGTGTCTCGTTCAGCCAGTATAGGAGCACATTTGGGAGCGATTTCGAGTCAATCGGTCCAAAGACCTGGAAGCTATTGAAAAAATGGGCCACTTTTTTCTTTAAAATATTCACCAAAAATACAAATTTCACCGGAATCCGATGGGGACTGCTGTGTCTCGTTCAGCCAGTATAGGAGCACATTTGGGAGCGATTTCGAGTCAATCGGTCCAAAGACCTGGAAGCTATTGAAAAAATGGGCCACTTTTTTCTTTAAAATATTCACCAAAAATACAAATTTCACCAGAATCCGATGGGGACTGCTGTGTCTCATTCAGCGAGTAGAGGACCACATTCGTGACGAATTTCGAGTCAATCGGTCCAAAGACCTGGAAGCTATTGAAAAAATGGGCCACTTTTTTCTTTAAAATATTCACCAAAAATACAAATTTCACCGGAATCCGATGGGGACTGCTGTGTCTCGTTCAGCCAGTATAGGAGCACATTTGGGAGCGATTTCGAGTCAATCGGTCCAAAGACCTGGAAGCTATTGAAAAAATGGGCCACTTTTTTCTTTAAAATATTCACCAAAAATACAAATTTCACCGGAATCCGATGGGGACTGCTGTGTCTCATTCAGCGAGTAGAGGACCACATTCGTGACGAATTTCGAGTCAATCGGTCAAAAGACGACCGTAACCCTAACCCTAGCTCCATAACCCTAACCCTAACCCTAACCCTAATGCCAGCCTTAAGGCAGTCTCATGAAACATTGTCTCTTTTCACTAAAATATTCATCAAAAATACAAATTTCACCGGAATCCGATGGGGACTGCTGTGTCTCGTTCAGCCAGTATAGGAGCACATTTGGGAGCGATTTCGAGTCAATCGGTCCAAAGACCTGGAAGCTATTGAAAAAATGGGCCACTTTTTTCTTTAAAATATTCACCAAAAATACAAATTTCACCGGAATCCGATGGGGACTGCTGTGTCTCGTTCAGCCAGTATAGGAGCACATTTGGGAGCGATTTCGAGTCAATCGGTCAAAAGACGACCGTAACCCTAACCCTAGCTCCATAACCCTAACCCTAACCCTAACCCTAATGCCAGCCTTAAGGCAGTCTCATGAAACATTGTCTCTTTTCACTAAAATATTCACCAAAAATACAAATTTCACCGGAATCCGATGGGGACTGCTGTGTCTCGTTCAGCCAGTATAGGAGCACATTTGGGAGCGATTTCGAGTCAATCGGTCCAAAGACCTGGAAGCTATTGAAAAAATGGGCCACTTTTTTCTTTAAAATATTCACCAAAAATACAAATTTCACCGGAATCCGATGGGGACTGCTGTGTCTCGTTCAGCCAGTATAGGAGCACATTTGGGAGCGATTTCGAGTCAATCGGTCCAAAGACCTGGAAGCTATTGAAAAAATGGGCCACTTTTTTCTTTAAAATATTCACCAAAAATACAAATTTCACCGGAATCCGATGGGGACTGCTGTGTCTCGTTCAGCCAGTATAGGAGCACATTTGGGAGCGATTTCGAGTCAATCGGTCCAAAGACCTGGAAGCTATTGAAAAAATGGGCCACTTTTTTCTTTAAAATATTCACCAAAAATACAAATTTCACCAGAATCCGATGGGGACTGCTGTGTCTCATTCAGCGAGTAGAGGACCACATTCGTGACGAATTTCGAGTCAATCGGTCAAAAGACGACCGTAACCCTAACCCTAGCTCCATAACCCTAACCCTAACCCTAACCCTAATGCCAGCCTTAAGGCAGTCTCATGAAACATTGTCTCTTTTCACTAAAATATTCACCAAAAATACAAATTTCACCGGAATCCGATGGGGACTGCTGTGTCTCGTTCAGCCAGTATAGGAGCACATTTGGGAGCGATTTCGAGTCAATCGGTCCAAAGACCTGGAAGCTATTGAAAAAATGGGCCACTTTTTTCTTTAAAATATTCACCAAAAATACAAATTTCACCGGAATCCGATGGGGACTGCTGTGTCTCATTCAGCGAGTAGAGGACCACATTCGTGACGAATTTCGAGTCAATCGGTCAAAAGACGACCGTAACCCTAACCCTAGCTCCATAACCCTAACCCTAACCCTAACCCTAATGCCAGCCTTAAGGCAGTCTCATGAAACATTGTCTCTTTTCACTAAAATATTCACCAAAAATACAAATTTCACCGGAATCCGATGGGGACTGCTGTGTCTCGTTCAGCCAGTATAGGAGCACATTTGGGAGCGATTTCGAGTCAATCGGTCCAAAGACCTGGAAGCTATTGAAAAAATGGGCCACTTTTTTCTTTAAAATATTCACCAAAAATACAAATTTCACCGGAATCCGATGGGGACTGCTGTGTCTCGTTCAGCCAGTATAGGAGCACATTTGGGAGCGATTTCGAGTCAATCGGTCAAAAGACGACCGTAACCCTAACCCTAGCTCCATAACCCTAACCCTAACCCTAACCCTAATGCCAGCCTTAAGGCAGTCTCATGAAACATTGTCTCTTTTCACTAAAATATTCACCAAAAATACAAATTTCACCGGAATCCGATGGGGACTGCTGTGTCTCGTTCAGCCAGTATAGGAGCACATTTGGGAGCGATTTCGAGTCAATCGGTCCAAAGACCTGGAAGCTATTGAAAAAATGGGCCACTTTTTTCTTTAAAATATTCACCAAAAATACAAATTTCACCGGAATCCGATGGGGACTGCTGTGTCTCATTCAGCGAGTAGAGGACCACATTCGTGACGAATTTCGAGTCAATCGGTCAAAAGACGACCGTAACCCTAACCCTAGCTCCATAACCCTAACCCTAACCCTAACCCTAATGCCAGCCTTAAGGCAGTCTCATGAAACATTGTCTCTTTTCACTAAAATATTCACCAAAAATACAAATTTCACCGGAATCCGATGGGGACTGCTGTGTCTCGTTCAGCCAGTATAGGAGCACATTTGGGAGCGATTTCGAGTCAATCGGTCCAAAGACCTGGAAGCTATTGAAAAAATGGGCCACTTTTTTCTTTAAAATATTCACCAAAAATACAAATTTCACCGGAATCCGATGGGGACTGCTGTGTCTCGTTCAGCCAGTATAGGAGCACATTTGGGAGCGATTTCGAGTCAATCGGTCCAAAGACCTGGAAGCTATTGAAAAAATGGGCCACTTTTTTCTTTAAAATATTCACCAAAAATACAAATTTCACCGGAATCCGATGGGGACTGCTGTGTCTCGTTCAGCCAGTATAGGAGCACATTTGGGAGCGATTTCGAGTCAATCGGTCCAAAGACCTGGAAGCTATTGAAAAAATGGGCCACTTTTTTCTTTAAAATATTCACC
The DNA here is from genome assembly GCF_040436345.1 of Pagrus major. Classification (NCBI taxonomy): domain Eukaryota; kingdom Metazoa; phylum Chordata; class Actinopteri; order Spariformes; family Sparidae; genus Pagrus; species Pagrus major. The sequence goes on from NC_133236.1 coordinate 4,350,882, forward strand.
AAAAATACAAATTTCACCGGAATCCGATGGGGACTGCTGTGTCTCATTCAGCGAGTAGAGGACCACATTCGTGACAAATTTCGAGTCAATCGGTCAAAAGACGACCGTAACCCTAACCCTAGCTCCATAACCCTAACCCTAACCCTAACCCTAATGCCAGCCTTAAGGCAGTCTCATGAAACATTGTCTCTTTTCACTAAAATATTCACCAAAAATACAAATTTCACCGGAATCCGATGGGGACTGCTGTGTCTCGTTCAGCCAGTATAGGAGCACATTTGGGAGCGATTTCGAGTCAATCGGTCCAAAGACCTGGAAGCTATTGAAAAAATGGGCCACTTTTTTCTTTAAAATATTCACCAAAAATACAAATTTCACCGGAATCCGATGGGGACTGCTGTGTCTCATTCAGCGAGTAGAGGACCACATTCGTGACGAATTTCGAGTCAATCGGTCAAAAGACGACCGTAACCCTAACCCTAGCTCCATAACCCTAACCCTAACCCTAACCCTAATGCCAGCCTTAAGGCAGTCTCATGAAACATTGTCTCTTTTCACTAAAATATTCACCAAAAATACAAATTTCACCGGAATCCGATGGGGACTGCTGTGTCTCGTTCAGCCAGTATAGGAGCACATTTGGGAGCGATTTCGAGTCAATCGGTCCAAAGACCTGGAAGCTATTGAAAAAATGGGCCACTTTTTTCTTTAAAATATTCACCAAAAATACAAATTTCACCGGAATCCGATGGGGACTGCTGTGTCTCGTTCAGCCAGTATAGGAGCACATTTGGGAGCGATTTCGAGTCAATCGGTCAAAAGACGACCGTAACCCTAACCCTAGCTCCATAACCCTAACCCTAACCCTAACCCTAATGCCAGCCTTAAGGCAGTCTCATGAAACATTGTCTCTTTTCACTAAAATATTCACCAAAAATACAAATTTCACCGGAATCCGATGGGGACTGCTGTGTCTCGTTCAGCCAGTATAGGAGCACATTTGGGAGCGATTTCGAGTCAATCGGTCCAAAGACCTGGAAGCTATTGAAAAAATGGGCCACTTTTTTCTTTAAAATATTCACCAAAAATACAAATTTCACCGGAATCCGATGGGGACTGCTGTGTCTCGTTCAGCCAGTATAGGAGCACATTTGGGAGCGATTTCGAGTCAATCGGTCCAATGACCTGGAAGCTATTGAAAAAATGGGCCACTTTTTTCTTTAAAATATTCACCAAAAATACAAATTTCACCGGAATCCGATGGGGACTGCTGTGTCTCATTCAGCGAGTAGAGGACCACATTCGTGACGAATTTCGAGTCAATCGGTCAAAAGACGACCGTAACCCTAACCCTAGCTCCATAACCCTAACCCTAACCCTAACCCTAATGCCAGCCTTAAGGCAGTCTCATGAAACATTGTCTCTTTTCACTAAAATATTCACCAAAAATACAAATTTCACCGGAATCCGATGGGGACTGCTGTGTCTCGTTCAGCCAGTATAGGAGCACATTTGGGAGCGATTTCGAGTCAATCGGTTCAAAGACCTGGAAGCTATTGAAAAAATGGGCCACTTTTTTCTTCAAAATATTCACCAAAAATACAAATTTCACCGGAATCCGATGGGGACTGCTGTGTCTCGTTCAGCCAGTATAGGAGCACATTTGGGAGCGATTTCGAGTCAATCGGTCCAAAGACCTGGAAGCTATTGAAAAAATGGGCCACTTTTTTCTTTAAAATATTCACCAAAAATACAAATTTCACCAGAATCCGATGGGGACTGCTGTGTCTCATTCAGCGAGTAGAGGACCACATTCGTGACGAATTTCGAGTCAATCGGTCAAAAGACGACCGTAACCCTAACCCTAGCTCCATAACCCTAACCCTAACCCTAACCCTAATGCCAGCCTTAAGGCAGTCTCATGAAACATTGTCTCTTTTCACTAAAATATTCACCAAAAATACAAATTTCACCGGAATCCGATGGGGACTGCTGTGTCTCGTTCAGCCAGTATAGGAGCACATTTGGGAGCGATTTCGAGTCAATCGGTCCAAAGACCTGGAAGCTATTGAAAAAATGGGCCACTTTTTTCTTTAAAATATTCACCAAAAATACAAATTTCACCGGAATCCGATGGGGACTGCTGTGTCTCATTCAGCGAGTAGAGGACCACATTCGTGACGAATTTCGAGTCAATCGGTCAAAAGACGACCGTAACCCTAACCCTAGCTCCATAACCCTAACCCTAACCCTAACCCTAATGCCAGCCTTAAGGCAGTCTCATGAAACATTGTCTCTTTTCACTAAAATATTCACCAAAAATACAAATTTCACCGGAATCCGATGGGGACTGCTGTGTCTCGTTCAGCCAGTATAGGAGCACATTTGGGAGCGATTTCGAGTCAATCGGTCCAAAGACCTGGAAGCTATTGAAAAAATGGGCCACTTTTTTCTTTAAAATATTCACCAAAAATACAAATTTCACCGGAATCCGATGGGGACTGCTGTGTCTCGTTCAGCCAGTATAGGAGCACATTTGGGAGCGATTTCGAGTCAATCGGTCCAAAGACCTGGAAGCTATTGAAAAAATGGGCCACTTTTTTCTTTAAAATATTCACCAAAAATACAAATTTCACCAGAATCCGATGGGGACTGCTGTGTCTCATTCAGCGAGTAGAGGACCACATTCGTGACGAATTTCGAGTCAATCGGTCAAAAGACGACCGTAACCCTAACCCTAGCTCCATAACCCTAACCCTAACCCTAACCCTAATGCCAGCCTTAAGGCAGTCTCATGAAACATTGTCTCTTTTCACTAAAATATTCACCAAAAATACAAATTTCACCGGAATCCGATGGGGACTGCTGTGTCTCGTTCAGCCAGTATAGGAGCACATTTGGGAGCGATTTCGAGTCAATCGGTCCAAAGACCTGGAAGCTATTGAAAAAATGGGCCACTTTTTTCTTTAAAATATTCAACAAAAATACAAATTTCACCGGAATCCGATGGGGACTGCTGTGTCTCATTCAGCGAGTAGAGGACCACATTCGTGACGAATTTCGAGTCAATCGGTCAAAAGACGACCGTAACCCTAACCCTAGCTCCATAACCCTAACCCTAACCCTAACCCTAATGCCAGCCTTAAGGCAGTCTCATGAAACATTGTCTCTTTTCACTAAAATATTCACCAAAAATACAAATTTCACCGGAATCCGATGGGGACTGCTGTGTCTCGTTCAGCCAGTATAGGAGCACATTTGGGAGCGATTTCGAGTCAATCGGTCCAAAGACCTGGAAGCTATTGAAAAAATGGGCCACTTTTTTCTTTAAAATATTCACCAAAAATACAAATTTCACCGGAATCCGATGGGGACTGCTGTGTCTCGTTCAGCCAGTATAGGAGCACATTTGGGAGCGATTTCGAGTCAATCGGTCAAAAGACGACCGTAACCCTAACCCTAGCTCCATAACCCTAACCCTAACCCTAACCCTAATGCCAGCCTTAAGGCAGTCTCATGAAACATTGTCTCTTTTCACTAAAATATTCACCAAAAATACAAATTTCACCGGAATCCGATGGGGACTGCTGTGTCTCGTTCAGCCAGTATAGGAGCACATTTGGGAGCGATTTCGAGTCAATCGGTCCAAAGACCTGGAAGCTATTGAAAAAATGGGCCACTTTTTTCTTTAAAATATTCACCAAAAATACAAATTTCACCAGAATCCGATGGGGACTGCTGTGTCTCATTCAGCGAGTAGAGGACCACATTCGTGACGAATTTCGAGTCAATCGGTCAAAAGACGACCGTAACCCTAACCCTAGCTCCATAACCCTAACCCTAACCCTAACCCTAATGCCAGCCTTAAGGCAGTCTCATGAAACATTGTCTCTTTTCACTAAAATATTCACCAAAAATACAAATTTCACCGGAATCCGATGGGGACTGCTGTGTCTCGTTCAGCCAGTATAGGAGCACATTTGGGAGCGATTTCGAGTCAATCGGTCCAAAGACCTGGAAGCTATTGAAAAAATGGGCCACTTTTTTCTTTAAAATATTCACCAAAAATACAAATTTCACCGGAATCCGATGGGGACTGCTGTGTCTCATTCAGCGAGTAGAGGACCACATTCGTGACGAATTTCGAGTCAATCGGTCAAAAGACGACCGTAACCCTAACCCTAGCTCCATAACCCTAACCCTAACCCTAACCCTAATGCCAGCCTTAAGGCAGTCTCATGAAACATTGTCTCTTTTCACTAAAATATTCACCAAAAATACAAATTTCACCGGAATCCGATGGGGACTGCTGTGTCTCGTTCAGCCAGTATAGGAGCACATTTGGGAGCGATTTCGAGTCAATCGGTCCAAAGACCTGGAAGCTATTGAAAAAATGGGCCACTTTTTTCTTTAAAATATTCACCAAAAATACAAATTTCACCGGAATCCGATGGGGACTGCTGTGTCTCGTTCAGCCAGTATAGGAGCACATTTGGGAGCGATTTCGAGTCAATCGGTCCAATGACCTGGAAGCTATTGAAAAAATGGGCCACTTTTTTCTTTAAAATATTCACCAAAAATACAAATTTCACCGGAATCCGATGGGGACTGCTGTGTCTCATTCAGCGAGTAGAGGACCACATTCGTGACGAATTTCGAGTCAATCGGTCAAAAGACGACCGTAACCCTAACCCTAGCTCCATAACCCTAACCCTAACCCTAACCCTAATGCCAGCCTTAAGGCAGTCTCATGAAACATTGTCTCTTTTCACTAAAATATTCACCAAAAATACAAATTTCACCGGAATCCGATGGGGACTGCTGTGTCTCGTTCAGCCAGTATAGGAGCACATTTGGGAGCGATTTCGAGTCAATCGGTCCAAAGACCTGGAAGCTATTGAAAAAATGGGCCACTTTTTTCTTTAAAATATTCACCAAAAATACAAATTTCACCAGAATCCGATGGGGACTGCTGTGTCTCATTCAGCGAGTAGAGGACCACATTCGTGACGAATTTCGAGTCAATCGGTCAAAAGACGACCGTAACCCTAACCCTAGCTCCATAACCCTAACCCTAACCCTAACCCTAATGCCAGCCTTAAGGCAGTCTCATGAAACATTGTCTCTTTTCACTAAAATATTCACCAAAAATACAAATTTCACCGGAATCCGATGGGGACTGCTGTGTCTCGTTCAGCCAGTATAGGAGCACATTTGGGAGCGATTTCGAGTCAATCGGTCCAAAGACCTGGAAGCTATTGAAAAAATGGGCCACTTTTTTCTTTAAAATATTCACCAAAAATACAAATTTCACCGGAATCCGATGGGGACTGCTGTGTCTCGTTCAGCCAGTATAGGAGCACATTTGGGAGCGATTTCGAGTCAATCGGTCCAAAGACCTGGAAGCTATTGAAAAAATGGGCCACTTTTTTCTTTAAAATATTCACCAAAAATACAAATTTCACCAGAATCCGATGGGGACTGCTGTGTCTCATTCAGCGAGTAGAGGACCACATTCGTGACGAATTTCGAGTCAATCGGTCAAAAGACGACCGTAACCCTAACCCTAGCTCCATAACCCTAACCCTAACCCTAAACCTAATGCCAGCCTTAAGGCAGTCTCATGAAACATTGTCTCTTTTCACTAAAATATTCACCAAAAATACAAATTTCACCGGAATCCGATGGGGACTGCTGTGTCTCGTTCAGCCAGTATAGGAGCACATTTGGGAGCGATTTCGAGTCAATCGGTCCAAAGACCTGGAAGCTATTGAAAAAATGGGCCACTTTTTTCTTTAAAATATTCACCAAAAATACAAATTTCACCGGAATCCGATGGGGACTGCTGTGTCTCATTCAGCGAGTAGAGGACCACATTCGTGACGAATTTCGAGTCAATCGGTCAAAAGACGACCGTAACCCTAACCCTAGCTCCATAACCCTAACCCTAACCCTAACCCTAATGCCAGCCTTAAGGCAGTCTCATGAAACATTGTCTCTTTTCACTAAAATATTCACCAAAAATACAAATTTCACCGGAATCCGATGGGGACTGCTGTGTCTCGTTCAGCCAGTATAGGAGCACATTTGGGAGCGATTTCGAGTCAATCGGTCCAAAGACCTGGAAGCTATTGAAAAAATGGGCCACTTTTTTCTTTAAAATATTCACCAAAAATACAAATTTCACCGGAATCCGATGGGGACTGCTGTGTCTCGTTCAGCCAGTATAGGAGCACATTTGGGAGCGATTTCGAGTCAATCGGTCAAAAGACGACCGTAACCCTAACCCTAGCTCCATAACCCTAACCCTAACCCTAACCCTAATGCCAGCCTTAAGGCAGTCTCATGAAACATTGTCTCTTTTCACTAAAATATTCACCAAAAATACAAATTTCACCGGAATCCGATGGGGACTGCTGTGTCTCGTTCAGCCAGTATAGGAGCACATTTGGGAGCGATTTCGAGTCAATCGGTCCAAAGACCTGGAAGCTATTGAAAAAATGGGCCACTTTTTTCTTTAAAATATTCACCAAAAATACAAATTTCACCGGAATCCGATGGGGACTGCTGTGTCTCGTTCAGCCAGTATAGGAGCACATTTGGGAGCGATTTCGAGTCAATCGGTCCAAAGACCTGGAAGCTATTGAAAAAATGGGCCACTTTTTTCTTTAAAATATTCACCAAAAATACAAATTTCACCGGAATCCGATGGGGACTGCTGTGTCTCGTTCAGCCAGTATAGGAGCACATTTGGGAGCGATTTCGAGTCAATCGGTCCAAAGACCTGGAAGCTATTGAAAAAATGGGCCACTTTTTTCTTTAAAATATTCACCAAAAATACAAATTTCACCGGAATCCGATGGGGACTGCTGTGTCTCATTCAGCGAGTAGAGGACCACATTCGTGACAAATTTCGAGTCAATCGGTCAAAAGACGACCGTAACCCTAACCCTAGCTCCATAACCCTAACCCTAACCCTAACCCTAATGCCAGCCTTAAGGCAGTCTCATGAAACATTGTCTCTTTTCACTAAAATATTCACCAAAAATACAAATTTCACCGGAATCCGATGGGGACTGCTGTGTCTCGTTCAGCCAGTATAGGAGCACATTTGGGAGCGATTTCGAGTCAATCGGTCCAAAGACCTGGAAGCTATTGAAAAAATGGGCCACTTTTTTCTTTAAAATATTCACCAAAAATACAAATTTCACCGGAATCCGATGGGGACTGCTGTGTCTCGTTCAGCCAGTATAGGAGCACATTTGGGAGCGATTTCGAGTCAATCGGTCAAAAGACGACCGTAACCCTAACCCTAGCTCCATAACCCTAACCCTAACCCTAACCCTAATGCCAGCCTTAAGGCAGTCTCATGAAACATTGTCTCTTTTCACTAAAATATTCACCAAAAATACAAATTTCACCGGAATCCGATGGGGACTGCTGTGTCTCGTTCAGCCAGTATAGGAGCACATTTGGGAGCGATTTCGAGTCAATCGGTCCAAAGACCTGGAAGCTATTGAAAAAATGGGCCACTTTTTTCTTTAAAATATTCACCAAAAATACAAATTTCACCGGAATCCGATGGGGACTGCTGTGTCTCGTTCAGCCAGTATAGGAGCACATTTGGGAGCGATTTCGAGTCAATCGGTCCAAAGACCTGGAAGCTATTGAAAAAATGGGCCACTTTTTTCTTTAAAATATTCACCAAAAATACAAATTTCACCAGAATCCGATGGGGACTGCTGTGTCTCATTCAGCGAGTAGAGGACCACATTCGTGACGAATTTCGAGTCAATCGGTCAAAAGACGACCGTAACCCTAACCCTAGCTCCATAACCCTAACCCTAACCCTAACCCTAATGCCAGCCTTAAGGCAGTCTCATGAAACATTGTCTCTTTTCACTAAAATATTCACCAAAAATACAAATTTCACCGGAATCCGATGGGGACTGCTGTGTCTCGTTCAGCCAGTATAGGAGCACATTTGGGAGCGATTTCGAGTCAATCGGTCCAAAGACCTGGAAGCTATTGAAAAAATGGGCCACTTTTTTCTTTAAAATATTCACCAAAAATACAAATTTCACCGGAATCCGATGGGGACTGCTGTGTCTCATTCAGCGAGTAGAGGACCACATTCGTGACGAATTTCGAGTCAATCGGTCAAAAGACGACCGTAACCCTAACCCTAGCTCCATAACCCTAACCCTAACCCTAACCCTAATGCCAGCCTTAAGGCAGTCTCATGAAACATTGTCTCTTTTCACTAAAATATTCACCAAAAATACAAATTTCACCGGAATCCGATGGGGACTGCTGTGTCTCGTTCAGCCAGTATAGGAGCACATTTGGGAGCGATTTCGAGTCAATCGGTCAAAAGACGACCGTAACCCTAACCCTAGCTCCATAACCCTAACCCTAACCCTAACCCTAATGCCAGCCTTAAGGCAGTCTCATGAAACATTGTCTCTTTTCACTAAAATATTCACCAAAAATACAAATTTCACCGGAATCCGATGGGGACTGCTGTGTCTCGTTCAGCCAGTATAGGAGCACATTTGGGAGCGATTTCGAGTCAATCGGTCCAAAGACCTGGAAGCTATTGAAAAAATGGGCCACTTTTTTCTTTAAAATATTCACCAAAAATACAAATTTCACCGGAATCCGATGGGGACTGCTGTGTCTCGTTCAGCCAGTATAGGAGCACATTTGGGAGCGATTTCGAGTCAATCGGTCAAAAGACGACCGTAACCCTAACCCTAGCTCCATAACCCTAACCCTAACCCTAACCCTAATGCCAGCCTTAAGGCAGTCTCATGAAACATTGTCTCTTTTCACTAAAATATTCACCAAAAATACAAATTTCACCGGAATCCGATGGGGACTGCTGTGTCTCGTTCAGCCAGTATAGGAGCACATTTGGGAGCGATTTCGAGTCAATCGGTCCAAAGACCTGGAAGCTATTGAAAAAATGGGCCACTTTTTTCTTTAAAATATTCACCAAAAATACAAATTTCACCGGAATCCGATGGGGACTGCTGTGTCTCATTCAGCGAGTAGAGGACCACATTCGTGACGAATTTCGAGTCAATCGGTCAAAAGACGACCGTAACCCTAACCCTAGCTCCATAACCCTAACCCTAACCCTAACCCTAATGCCAGCCTTAAGGCAGTCTCATGAAACATTGTCTCTTTTCACTAAAATATTCACCAAAAATACAAATTTCACCGGAATCCGATGGGGACTGCTGTGTCTCGTTCAGCCAGTATAGGAGCACATTTGGGAGCGATTTCGAGTCAATCGGTCCAAAGACCTGGAAGCTATTGAAAAAATGGGCCACTTTTTTCTTTAAAATATTCACCAAAAATACAAATTTCACCGGAATCCGATGGGGACTGCTGTGTCTCGTTCAGCCAGTATAGGAGCACATTTGGGAGCGATTTCGAGTCAATCGGTCAAAAGACGACCGTAACCCTAACCCTAGCTCCATAACCCTAACCCTAACCCTAACCCTAATGCCAGCCTTAACCCTCTAGGCGCCAAAGTCGCATTATTGCGACAGGCAACATTGCTCATTAAAACAGCCCATATCTTTAAATCTACCTGCCTTGTGCTGTTACTGCTTGCTACCACTAGATAGCCAATAGATTCAGCTTCAATCCTGACGTCATTTGGGGGTGTGTTTCTATGCAAAATACCTGAGAAAAAAAAGTTTGAAACCCGACACCGGCTGTCGGAGCGGCAGCAGCTAAGCGGGCAGAGTGGGAGAGGAGAGAGCCGCGGAGCGGTGGCAGAAGTGTGCTGGACAGATCGAGAGACAGATAGCGATTTTTGTAATAAAAAACAAAATGCCCAAAAGACTTTACAGTGTGGATGAGGTGCTTGCACAGATCTTTGCTGATCGCGATTCAGAAGCGGACGATTTGCCCTCTGATGACGATCGCTCGTCAGAGACGAGTGACTGACGATGCTGCAGCTGCGCACACTGTCACACAAGCAACACACGCTGATCACGGCGAGAGTTTTCTTTTCTTTTTACAAGCTAGATTAGGACATTTACTCCTATCAGATTCCTGTTCATTTACTCTGAGGATGAGACGATGAAAAAAAAAAAATCTACTGTGTAAATATGTTCAGAATTCCGTTTTACTGAATTTTACCTGGTGACATACAAATTAGATTAGTAAATTTACTCCAATCAAACTCCTGTTCCTTTATTTTGAGGATGAGATGACAATATAAATATTTTTTTTCTGTGTAAATATGTTCAAAAATCAGTTTTACTGAAAGTTACTTTCAGTCACCTGGTGACGTCACAATATGCAAATTAGATGATTAAATTTACTCCCATCACAAACTTTAGGTCATTATGAATATTTTTCTCATTTACACTATGAATTTATCTCTCACCACTTCCAAGCTACAGCCTTTTGAAATCTTACAATCCAAACGGAATATTTTCCTAAATAAACTCTGGCGCCTAGAGGGTTAAGGCAGTCTCATGAAACATTGTCTCTTTTCACTAAAATATTCACCAAAAATACAAATTTCACCGGAATCCGATGGGGACTGCTGTGTCTCGTTCAGCCAGTATAGGAGCACATTTGGGAGCGATTTCGAGTCAATCGGTCCAAAGACCTGGAAGCTATTGAAAAAATGGGCCACTTTTTTCTTTAAAATATTCACCAAAAATACAAATTTCACCAGAATCCGATGGGGACTGCTGTGTCTCATTCAGCGAGTAGAGGACCACATTCGTGACGAATTTCGAGTCAATCGGTCAAAAGACGACCGTAACCCTAACCCTAGCTCCATAACCCTAACCCTAACCCTAACCCTAATGCCAGCCTTAAGGCAGTCTCATGAAACATTGTCTCTTTTCACTAAAATATTCACCAAAAATACAAATTTCACCGGAATCCGATGGGGACTGCTGTGTCTCGTTCAGCCAGTATAGGAGCACATTTGGGAGCGATTTCGAGTCAATCGGTCCAAAGACCTGGAAGCTATTGAAAAAATGGGCCACTTTTTTCTTTAAAATATTCACCAAAAATACAAATTTCACCGGAATCCGATGGGGACTGCTGTGTCTCATTCAGCGAGTAGAGGACCACATTCGTGACGAATTTCGAGTCAATCGGTCAAAAGACGACCGTAACCCTAACCCTAGCTCCATAACCCTAACCCTAACCCTAACCCTAATGCCAGCCTTAAGGCAGTCTCATGAAACATTGTCTCTTTTCACTAAAATATTCACCAAAAATACAAATTTCACCGGAATCCGATGGGGACTGCTGTGTCTCGTTCAGCCAGTATAGGAGCACATTTGGGAGCGATTTCGAGTCAATCGGTCCAAAGACCTGGAAGCTATTGAAAAAATGGGCCACTTTTTTCTTTAAAATATTCACCAAAAATACAAATTTCACCGGAATCCGATGGGGACTGCTGTGTCTCGTTCAGCCAGTATAGGAGCACATTTGGGAGCGATTTCGAGTCAATCGGTCCAAAGACCTGGAAGCTATTGAAAAAATGGGCCACTTTTTTCTTTAAAATATTCACCAAAAATACAAATTTCACCGGAATCCGATGGGGACTGCTGTGTCTCATTCAGCGAGTAGAGGACCACATTCGTGACGAATTTCGAGTCAATCGGTCAAAAGACGACCGTAACCCTAACCCTAGCTCCATAACCCTAACCCTAACCCTAACCCTAATGCCAGCCTTAAGGCAGTCTCATGAAACATTGTCTCTTTTCACTAAAATATTCACCAAAAATACAAATTTCACCGGAATCCGATGGGGACTGCTGTGTCTCGTTCAGCCAGTATAGGAGCACATTTGGGAGCGATTTCGAGTCAATCGGTCCAAAGACCTGGAAGCTATTGAAAAAATGGGCCACTTTTTTCTTTAAAATATTCACCAAAAATACAAATTTCACCGGAATCCGATGGGGACTGCTGTGTCTCGTTCAGCCAGTATAGGAGCACATTTGGGAGCGATTTCGAGTCAATCGGTCAAAAGACGACCGTAACCCTAACCCTAGCTCCATAACCCTAACCCTAACCCTAACCCTAATGCCAGCCTTAAGGCAGTCTCATGAAACATTGTCTCTTTTCACTAAAATATTCACCAAAAATACAAATTTCACCGGAATCCGATGGGGACTGCTGTGTCTCGTTCAGCCAGTATAGGAGCACATTTGGGAGCGATTTCGAGTCAATCGGTCCAAAGACCTGGAAGCTATTGAAAAAATGGGCCACTTTTTTCTTTAAAATATTCACCAAAAATACAAATTTCACCGGAATCCGATGGGGACTGCTGTGTCTCGTTCAGCCAGTATAGGAGCACATTTGGGAGCGATTTCGAGTCAATCGGTCCAAAGACCTGGAAGCTATTGAAAAAATGGGCCACTTTTTTCTTTAAAATATTCACCAAAAATACAAATTTCACCGGAATCCGATGGGGACTGCTGTGTCTCGTTCAGCCAGTATAGGAGCACATTTGGGAGCGATTTCGAGTCAATCGGTCCAAAGACCTGGAAGCTATTGAAAAAATGGGCCACTTTTTTCTTTAAAATATTCACCAAAAATACAAATTTCACCAGAATCCGATGGGGACTGCTGTGTCTCATTCAGCGAGTAGAGGACCACATTCGTGACGAATTTCGAGTCAATCGGTCAAAAGACGACCGTAACCCTAACCCTAGCTCCATAACCCTAACCCTAACCCTAACCCTAATGCCAGCCTTAAGGCAGTCTCATGAAACATTGTCTCTTTTCACTAAAATATTCACCAAAAATACAAATTTCACCGGAATCCGATGGGGACTGCTGTGTCTCGTTCAGCCAGTATAGGAGCACATTTGGGAGCGATTTCGAGTCAATCGGTCCAAAGACCTGGAAGCTATTGAAAAAATGGGCCACTTTTTTCTTTAAAATATTCACCAAAAATACAAATTTCACCGGAATCCGATGGGGACTGCTGTGTCTCATTCAGCGAGTAGAGGACCACATTCGTGACGAATTTCGAGTCAATCGGTCAAAAGACGACCGTAACCCTAACCCTAGCTCCATAACCCTAACCCTAACCCTAACCCTAATGCCAGCCTTAAGGCAGTCTCATGAAACATTGTCTCTTTTCACTAAAATATTCACCAAAAATACAAATTTCACCGGAATCCGATGGGGACTGCTGTGTCTCGTTCAGCCAGTATAGGAGCACATTTGGGAGCGATTTCGAGTCAATCGGTCCAAAGACCTGGAAGCTATTGAAAAAATGGGCCACTTTTTTCTTTAAAATATTCACCAAAAATACAAATTTCACCGGAATCCGATGGGGACTGCTGTGTCTCGTTCAGCCAGTATAGGAGCACATTTGGGAGCGATTTCGAGTCAATCGGTCAAAAGACGACCGTAACCCTAACCCTAGCTCCATAACCCTAACCCTAACCCTAACCCTAATGCCAGCCTTAAGGCAGTCTCATGAAACATTGTCTCTTTTCACTAAAATATTCACCAAAAATACAAATTTCACCGGAATCCGATGGGGACTGCTGTGTCTCGTTCAGCCAGTATAGGAGCACATTTGGGAGCGATTTCGAGTCAATCGGTCCAAAGACCTGGAAGCTATTGAAAAAATGGGCCACTTTTTTCTTTAAAATATTCACCAAAAATACAAATTTCACCGGAATCCGATGGGGACTGCTGTGTCTCGTTCAGCCAGTATAGGAGCACATTTGGGAGCGATTTCGAGTCAATCGGTCCAAAGACCTGGAAGCTATTGAAAAAATGGGCCACTTTTTTCTTTAAAATATTCACCAAAAATACAAATTTCACCGGAATCCGATGGGGACTGCTGTGTCTCGTTCAGCCAGTATAGGAGCACATTTGGGAGCGATTTCGAGTCAATCGGTCCAAAGACCTGGAAGCTATTGAAAAAATGGGCCACTTTTTTCTTTAAAATATTCACCAAAAATACAAATTTCACCGGAATCCGATGGGGACTGCTGTGTCTCATTCAGCGAGTAGAGGACCACATTCGTGACGAATTTCGAGTCAATCGGTCAAAAGACGACCGTAACCCTAACCCTAGCTCCATAACCCTAACCCTAACCCTAACCCTAATGCCAGCCTTAAGGCAGTCTCATGAAACATTGTCTCTTTTCACTAAAATATTCACCAAAAATACAAATTTCACCGGAATCCGATGGGGACTGCTGTGTCTCGTTCAGCCAGTATAGGAGCACATTTGGGAGCGATTTCGAGTCAATCGGTCCAAAGACCTGGAAGCTATTGAAAAAATGGGCCACTTTTTTCTTTAAAATATTCACCAAAAATACAAATTTCACCGGAATCCGATGGGGACTGCTGTGTCTCGTTCAGCCAGTATAGGAGCACATTTGGGAGCGATTTCGAGTCAATCGGTCCAAAGACCTGGAAGCTATTGAAAAAATGGGCCACTTTTTTCTTTAAAATATTCACCAAAAATACAAATTTCACCAGAATCCGATGGGGACTGCTGTGTCTCATTCAGCGAGTAGAGGACCACATTCGTGACGAATTTCGAGTCAATCGGTCAAAAGACGACCGTAACCCTAACCCTAGCTCCATAACCCTAACCCTAACCCTAACCCTAATGCCAGCCTTAAGGCAGTCTCATGAAACATTGTCTCTTTTCACTAAAATATTCACCAAAAATACAAATTTCACCGGAATCCGATGGGGACTGCTGTGTCTCGTTCAGCCAGTATAGGAGCACATTTGGGAGCGATTTCGAGTCAATCGGTCCAAAGACCTGGAAGCTATTGAAAAAATGGGCCACTTTTTTCTTTAAAATATTCACCAAAAATACAAATTTCACCGGAATCCGATGGGGACTGCTGTGTCTCATTCAGCGAGTAGAGGACCACATTCGTGACGAATTTCGAGTCAATCGGTCAAAAGACGACCGTAACCCTAACCCTAGCTCCATAACCCTAACCCTAACCCTAACCCTAATGCCAGCCTTAAGGCAGTCTCATGAAACATTGTCTCTTTTCACTAAAATATTCACCAAAAATACAAATTTCACCGGAATCCGATGGGGACTGCTGTGTCTCGTTCAGCCAGTATAGGAGCACATTTGGGAGCGATTTCGAGTCAATCGGTCCAAAGACCTGGAAGCTATTGAAAAAATGGGCCACTTTTTTCTTTAAAATATTCACCAAAAATACAAATTTCACCGGAATCCGATGGGGACTGCTGTGTCTCGTTCAGCCAGTATAGGAGCACATTTGGGAGCGATTTCGAGTCAATCGGTCAAAAGACGACCGTAACCCTAACCCTAGCTCCATAACCCTAACCCTAACCCTAACCCTAATGCCAGCCTTAAGGCAGTCTCATGAAACATTGTCTCTTTTCACTAAAATATTCACCAAAAATACAAATTTCACCGGAATCCGATGGGGACTGCTGTGTCTCGTTCAGCCAGTATAGGAGCACATTTGGGAGCGATTTCGAGTCAATCGGTCCAAAGACCTGGAAGCTATTGAAAAAATGGGCCACTTTTTTCTTTAAAATATTCACCAAAAATACAAATTTCACCGGAATCCGATGGGGACTGCTGTGTCTCGTTCAGCCAGTATAGGAGCACATTTGGGAGCGATTTCGAGTCAATCGGTCCAATGACCTGGAAGCTATTGAAAAAATGGGCCACTTTTTTCTTTAAAATATTCACCAAAAATACAAATTTCACCGGAATCCGATGGGGACTGCTGTGTCTCATTCAGCGAGTAGAGGACCACATTCGTGACGAATTTCGAGTCAATCGGTCAAAAGACGACCGTAACCCTAACCCTAGCTCCATAACCCTAACCCTAACCCTAACCCTAATGCCAGCCTTAAGGCAGTCTCATGAAACATTGTCTCTTTTCACTAAAATATTCACCAAAAATACAAATTTCACCGGAATCCGATGGGGACTGCTGTGTCTCGTTCAGCCAGTATAGGAGCACATTTGGGAGCGATTTCGAGTCAATCGGTTCAAAGACCTGGAAGCTATTGAAAAAATGGGCCACTTTTTTCTTCAAAATATTCACCAAAAATACAAATTTCACCGGAATCCGATGGGGACTGCTGTGTCTCGTTCAGCCAGTATAGGAGCACATTTGGGAGCGATTTCGAGTCAATCGGTCCAAAGACCTGGAAGCTATTGAAAAAATGGGCCACTTTTTTCTTTAAAATATTCACCAAAAATACAAATTTCACCAGAATCCGATGGGGACTGCTGTGTCTCATTCAGCGAGTAGAGGACCACATTCGTGACGAATTTCGAGTCAATCGGTCAAAAGACGACCGTAACCCTAACCCTAGCTCCATAACCCTAACCCTAACCCTAACCCTAATGCCAGCCTTAAGGCAGTCTCATGAAACATTGTCTCTTTTCACTAAAATATTCACCAAAAATACAAATTTCACCGGAATCCGATGGGGACTGCTGTGTCTCGTTCAGCCAGTATAGGAGCACATTTGGGAGCGATTTCGAGTCAATCGGTCCAAAGACCTGGAAGCTATTGAAAAAATGGGCCACTTTTTTCTTTAAAATATTCACCAAAAATACAAATTTCACCGGAATCCGATGGGGACTGCTGTGTCTCATTCAGCGAGTAGAGGACCACATTCGTGACGAATTTCGAGTCAATCGGTCAAAAGACGACCGTAACCCTAACCCTAGCTCCATAACCCTAACCCTAACCCTAACCCTAATGCCAGCCTTAAGGCAGTCTCATGAAACATTGTCTCTTTTCACTAAAATATTCACCAAAAATACAAATTTCACCGGAATCCGATGGGGACTGCTGTGTCTCGTTCAGCCAGTATAGGAGCACATTTGGGAGCGATTTCGAGTCAATCGGTCCAAAGACCTGGAAGCTATTGAAAAAATGGGCCACTTTTTTCTTTAAAATATTCACCAAAAATACAAATTTCACCGGAATCCGATGGGGACTGCTGTGTCTCGTTCAGCCAGTATAGGAGCACATTTGGGAGCGATTTCGAGTCAATCGGTCCAAAGACCTGGAAGCTATTGAAAAAATGGGCCACTTTTTTCTTTAAAATATTCACCAAAAATACAAATTTCACCAGAATCCGATGGGGACTGCTGTGTCTCATTCAGCGAGTAGAGGACCACATTCGTGACGAATTTCGAGTCAATCGGTCAAAAGACGACCGTAACCCTAACCCTAGCTCCATAACCCTAACCCTAACCCTAACCCTAATGCCAGCCTTAAGGCAGTCTCATGAAACATTGTCTCTTTTCACTAAAATATTCACCAAAAATACAAATTTCACCGGAATCCGATGGGGACTGCTGTGTCTCGTTCAGCCAGTATAGGAGCACATTTGGGAGCGATTTCGAGTCAATCGGTCCAAAGACCTGGAAGCTATTGAAAAAATGGGCCACTTTTTTCTTTAAAATATTCAACAAAAATACAAATTTCACCGGAATCCGATGGGGACTGCTGTGTCTCATTCAGCGAGTAGAGGACCACATTCGTGACGAATTTCGAGTCAATCGGTCAAAAGACGACCGTAACCCTAACCCTAGCTCCATAACCCTAACCCTAACCCTAACCCTAATGCCAGCCTTAAGGCAGTCTCATGAAACATTGTCTCTTTTCACTAAAATATTCACCAAAAATACAAATTTCACCGGAATCCGATGGGGACTGCTGTGTCTCGTTCAGCCAGTATAGGAGCACATTTGGGAGCGATTTCGAGTCAATCGGTCCAAAGACCTGGAAGCTATTGAAAAAATGGGCCACTTTTTTCTTTAAAATATTCACCAAAAATACAAATTTCACCGGAATCCGATGGGGACTGCTGTGTCTCGTTCAGCCAGTATAGGAGCACATTTGGGAGCGATTTCGAGTCAATCGGTCAAAAGACGACCGTAACCCTAACCCTAGCTCCATAACCCTAACCCTAACCCTAACCCTAATGCCAGCCTTAAGGCAGTCTCATGAAACATTGTCTCTTTTCACTAAAATATTCACCAAAAATACAAATTTCACCGGAATCCGATCGGGACTGCTGTGTCTCGTTCAGCCAGTATAGGAGCACATTTGGGAGCGATTTCGAGTCAATCGGTCCAAAGACCTGGAAGCTATTGAAAAAATGGGCCACTTTTTTCTTTAAAATATTCACCAAAAATACAAATTTCACCGGAATCCGATGGGGACTGCTGTGTCTCGTTCAGCCAGTATAGGAGCACATTTGGGAGCGATTTCGAGTCAATCGGTCCAAAGACCTGGAAGCTATTGAAAAAATGGGCCACTTTTTTCTTTAAAATATTCACCAAAAATACAAATTTCACCAGAATCCGATGGGGACTGCTGTGTCTCATTCAGCGAGTAGAGGACCACATTCGTGACGAATTTCGAGTCAATCGGTCAAAAGACGACCGTAACCCTAACCCTAGCTCCATAACCCTAACCCTAACCCTAACCCTAATGCCAGCCTTAAGGCAGTCTCATGAAACATTGTCTCTTTTCACTAAAATATTCACCAAAAATACAAATTTCACCGGAATCCGATGGGGACTGCTGTGTCTCGTTCAGCCAGTATAGGAGCACATTTGGGAGCGATTTCGAGTCAATCGGTCCAAAGACCTGGAAGCTATTGAAAAAATGGGCCACTTTTTTCTTTAAAATATTCACCAAAAATACAAATTTCACCGGAATCCGATGGGGACTGCTGTGTCTCATTCAGCGAGTAGAGGACCACATTCGTGACGAATTTCGAGTCAATCGGTCAAAAGACGACCGTAACCCTAACCCTAGCTCCATAACCCTAACCCTAACCCTAACCCTAATGCCAGCCTTAAGGCAGTCTCATGAAACATTGTCTCTTTTCACTAAAATATTCACCAAAAATACAAATTTCACCGGAATCCGATGGGGACTGCTGTGTCTCGTTCAGCCAGTATAGGAGCACATTTGGGAGCGATTTCGAGTCAATCGGTCCAAAGACCTGGAAGCTATTGAAAAAATGGGCCACTTTTTTCTTTAAAATATTCACCAAAAATACAAATTTCACCGGAATCCGATGGGGACTACTGTGTCTCGTTCAGCCAGTATAGGAGCACATTTGGGAGCGATTTCGAGTCAATCGGTCCAATGACCTGGAAGCTATTGAAAAAATGGGCCACTTTTTTCTTTAAAATATTCACCAAAAATACAAATTTCACCGGAATCCGATGGGGACTGCTGTGTCTCATTCAGCGAGTAGAGGACCACATTCGTGACGAATTTCGAGTCAATCGGTCAAAAGACGACCGTAACCCTAACCCTAGCTCCATAACCCTAACCCTAACCCTAACCCTAATGCCAGCCTTAAGGCAGTCTCATGAAACATTGTCTCTTTTCACTAAAATATTCACCAAAAATACAAATTTCACCGGAATCCGATGGGGACTGCTGTGTCTCGTTCAGCCAGTATAGGAGCACATTTGGGAGCGATTTCGAGTCAATCGGTCCAAAGACCTGGAAGCTATTGAAAAAATGGGCCACTTTTTTCTTTAAAATATTCACCAAAAATACAAATTTCACCAGAATCCGATGGGGACTGCTGTGTCTCATTCAGCGAGTAGAGGACCACATTCGTGACGAATTTCGAGTCAATCGGTCAAAAGACGACCGTAACCCTAACCCTAGCTCCATAACCCTAACCCTAACCCTAACCCTAATGCCAGCCTTAAGGCAGTCTCATGAAACATTGTCTCTTTTCACTAAAATATTCACCAAAAATACAAATTTCACCGGAATCCGATGGGGACTGCTGTGTCTCGTTCAGCCAGTATAGGAGCACATTTGGGAGCGATTTCGAGTCAATCGGTCCAAAGACCTGGAAGCTATTGAAAAAATGGGCCACTTTTTTCTTTAAAATATTCACCAAAAATACAAATTTCACCGGAATCCGATGGGGACTGCTGTGTCTCGTTCAGCCAGTATAGGAGCACATTTGGGAGCGATTTCGAGTCAATCGGTCCAAAGACCTGGAAGCTATTGAAAAAATGGGCCACTTTTTTCTTTAAAATATTCACCAAAAATACAAATTTCACCAGAATCCGATGGGGACTGCTGTGTCTCATTCAGCGAGTAGAGGACCACATTCGTGACGAATTTCGAGTCAATCGGTCAAAAGACGACCGTAACCCTAACCCTAGCTCCATAACCCTAACCCTAACCCTAAACCTAATGCCAGCCTTAAGGCAGTCTCATGAAACATTGTCTCTTTTCACTAAAATATTCACCAAAAATACAAATTTCACCGGAATCCGATGGGGACTGCTGTGTCTCGTTCAGCCAGTATAGGAGCACATTTGGGAGCGATTTCGAGTCAATCGGTCCAAAGACCTGGAAGCTATTGAAAAAATGGGCCACTTTTTTCTTTAAAATATTCACCAAAAATACAAATTTCACCGGAATCCGATGGGGACTGCTGTGTCTCATTCAGCGAGTAGAGGACCACATTCGTGACGAATTTCGAGTCAATCGGTCAAAAGACGACCGTAACCCTAACCCTAGCTCCATAACCCTAACCCTAACCCTAACCCTAATGCCAGCCTTAAGGCAGTCTCATGAAACATTGTCTCTTTTCACTAAAATATTCACCAAAAATACAAATTTCACCGGAATCCGATGGGGACTGCTGTGTCTCGTTCAGCCAGTATAGGAGCACATTTGGGAGCGATTTCGAGTCAATCGGTCCAAAGACCTGGAAGCTATTGAAAAAATGGGCCACTTTTTTCTTTAAAATATTCACCAAAAATACAAATTTCACCGGAATCCGATGGGGACTGCTGTGTCTCGTTCAGCCAGTATAGGAGCACATTTGGGAGCGATTTCGAGTCAATCGGTCAAAAGACGACCGTAACCCTAACCCTAGCTCCATAACCCTAACCCTAACCCTAACCCTAATGCCAGCCTTAAGGCAGTCTCATGAAACATTGTCTCTTTTCACTAAAATATTCACCAAAAATACAAATTTCACCGGAATCCGATGGGGACTGCTGTGTCTCGTTCAGCCAGTATAGGAGCACATTTGGGAGCGATTTCGAGTCAATCGGTCCAAAGACCTGGAAGCTATTGAAAAAATGGGCCACTTTTTTCTTTAAAATATTCACCAAAAATACAAATTTCACCGGAATCCGATGGGGACTGCTGTGTCTCGTTCAGCCAGTATAGGAGCACATTTGGGAGCGATTTCGAGTCAATCGGTCCAAAGACCTGGAAGCTATTGAAAAAATGGGCCACTTTTTTCTTTAAAATATTCACCAAAAATACAAATTTCACCGGAATCCGATGGGGACTGCTGTGTCTCGTTCAGCCAGTATAGGAGCACATTTGGGAGCGATTTCGAGTCAATCGGTCCAAAGACCTGGAAGCTATTGAAAAAATGGGCCACTTTTTTCTTTAAAATATTCACCAAAAATACAAATTTCACCGGAATCCGATGGGGACAGCTGTGTCTCATTCAGCGAGTAGAGGACCACATTCGTGACGAATTTCGAGTCAATCGGTCAAAAGACGACCGTAACCCTAACCCTAGCTCCATAACCCTAACCCTAACCCTAACCCTAATGCCAGCCTTAAGGCAGTCTCATGAAACATTGTCTCTTTTCACTAAAATATTCACCAAAAATACAAATTTCACCGGAATCCGATGGGGACTGCTGTGTCTCGTTCAGCCAGTATAGGAGCACATTTGGGAGCGATTTCGAGTCAATCGGTCCAAAGACCTGGAAGCTATTGAAAAAATGGGCCACTTTTTTCTTTAAAATATTCACCAAAAATACAAATTTCACCGGAATCCGATGGGGACTGCTGTGTCTCGTTCAGCCAGTATAGGAGCACATTTGGGAGCGATTTCGAGTCAATCGGTCCAAAGACCTGGAAGCTATTGAAAAAATGGGCCACTTTTTTCTTTAAAATATTCACCAAAAATACAAATTTCACCAGAATCCGATGGGGACTGCTGTGTCTCATTCAGCGAGTAGAGGACCACATTCGTGACGAATTTCGAGTCAATCGGTCAAAAGACGACCGTAACCCTAACCCTAGCTCCATAACCCTAACCCTAACCCTAACCCTAATGCCAGCCTTAAGGCAGTCTCATGAAACATTGTCTCTTTTCACTAAAATATTCACCAAAAATACAAATTTCACCGGAATCCGATGGGGACTGCTGTGTCTCGTTCAGCCAGTATAGGAGCACATTTGGGAGCGATTTCGAGTCAATCGGTCCAAAGACCTGGAAGCTATTGAAAAAATGGGCCACTTTTTTCTTTAAAATATTCACCAAAAATACAAATTTCACCGGAATCCGATGGGGACTGCTGTGTCTCGTTCAGCCAGTATAGGAGCACATTTGGGAGCGATTTCGAGTCAATCGGTCCAAAGACCTGGAAGCTATTGAAAAAATGGGCCACTTTTTTCTTTAAAATATTCACCAAAAATACAAATTTCACCGGAATCCGATGGGGACTGCTGTGTCTCATTCAGCGAGTAGAGGACCACATTCGTGACGAATTTCGAGTCAATCGGTCAAAAGACGACCGTAACCCTAACCCTAGCTCCATAACCCTAACCCTAACCCTAACCCTAATGCCAGACTTAAGGCAGTCTCATGAAACATTGTCTCTTTTCACTAAAATATTCACCAAAAATACAAATTTCACCGGAATCCGATGGGGACTGCTGTGTCTCGTTCAGCCAGTATAGGAGCACATTTGGGAGCGATTTCGAGTCAATCTGTCCAAAGACCTGGAAGCTATTGAAAAAATGGGCCACTTTTTTCTTTAAAATATTCACCAAAAATACAAATTTCACCGGAATCCGATGGGGACTGCTGTGTCTCGTTCAGCCAGTATAGGAGCACATTTGGGAGCGATTTCGAGTCAATCGGTCCAAAGACCTGGAAGCTATTGAAAAAATGGGCCACTTTTTTCTTTAAAATATTCACCAAAAATACAAATTTCACCGGAATCCGATGGGGACTGCTGTGTCTCGTTCAGCCAGTATAGGAGCACATTTGGGAGCGATTTCGAGTCAATCGGTCAAAAGACGACCGTAACCCTAACCCTAGCTCCATAACCCTAACCCTAACCCTAACCCTAATGCCAGCCTTAAGGCAGTCTCATGAAACATTGTCTCTTTTCACTAAAATATTCACCAAAAATACAAATTTCACCGGAATCCGATGGGGACTGCTGTGTCTCGTTCAGCCAGTATAGGAGCACATTTGGGAGCGATTTCGAGTCAATCGGTCCAAAGACCTGGAAGCTATTGAAAAAATGGGCCACTTTTTTCTTTAAAATATTCACCAAAAATACAAATTTCACCAGAATCCGATGGGGACTGCTGTGTCTCATTCAGCGAGTAGAGGACCACATTCGTGACGAATTTCGAGTCAATCGGTCAAAAGACGACCGTAACCCTAACCCTAGCTCCATAACCCTAACCCTAACCCTAACCCTAATGCCAGCCTTAAGGCAGTCTCATGAAACATTGTCTCTTTTCACTAAAATATTCACCAAAAATACAAATTTCACCGGAATCCGATGGGGACTGCTGTGTCTCGTTCAGCCAGTATAGGAGCACATTTGGGAGCGATTTCGAGTCAATCGGTCCAAAGACCTGGAAGCTATTGAAAAAATGGGCTACTTTTTTCATTAAAATATTCACCAAAAATACAAATTTCACCGGAATCCGATGGGGACTGCTGTGTCTCGTTCAGCCAGTATAGGAGCACATTTGGGAGCGATTTCGAGTCAATCGGTCGAAAGACCTGGAAGCTATTGAAAAAATGGGCCACTTTTTTCTTTAAAATATTCACCAAAAATACAAATTTCACCGGAATCCGATGGGGACTGCTGTGTCTCGTTCAGCCAGTATAGGAGCACATTTGGGAGCGATTTCGAGTCAATCGGTCCAAAGACCTGGAAGCTATTGAAAAAATGGGCCACTTTTTTCTTTAAAATATTCACCAAAAATACAAATTTCACCGGAATCCGATGGGGACTGCTGTGTCTCATTCAGCGAGTAGAGGACCACATTCGTGACGAATTTCGAGTCAATCGGTCAAAAGACGACCGTAACCCTAACCCTAGCTCCATAACCCTAACCCTAACCCTAACCCTAATGCCAGCCTTTAGGCAGTCTCATGAAACATTGTCTCTTTTCACTAAAATATTCACCAAAAATACAAATATCACCGGAATCCGATGGGGACTGCTGTGTCTCGTTCAGCCAGTATAGGAGCACATTTGGGAGCGATTTCGAGTCAATCGGTCCAAAGACCTGGAAGCTATTGAAAAAATGGGCCACTTTTTTCTTTAAAATATTCACCAAAAATACAAATTTCACCGGAATCCGATGGGGACTGCTGTGTCTCGTTCAGCCAGTATAGGAGCACATTTGGGAGCGATTTCGAGTCAATCGGTCCAAAGACCTGGAAGCTATTGAAAAAATGGGCCACTTTTTTCTTTAAAATATTCACCAAAAATACAAATTTCACCGGAATCCGATGGGGACTGCTGTGTCTCGTTCAGCCAGTATAGGAGCACATTTGGGAGCGATTTCGAGTCAATCGGTCGAAAGACCTGGAAGCTATTGAAAAAATGGGCCACTTTTTTCTTTAAAATATTCACCAAAAATACAAATTTCACCGGAATCCGATGGGGACTGCTGTGTGTCATTCAGCGAGTAGAGGACCACATTCGTGACGAATTTCGAGTCAATCGGTCAAAAGACGACCGTAACCCTAACCCTAGCTCCATAACCCTAACCCTAACCCTAACCCTAATGCCAGCCTTAAGGCAGTCTCATGAAACATTGTCTCTTTTCACTAAAATATTCACCAAAAATACAAATTTCACCGGAATCCGATGGGGACTGCTGTGTCTCGTTCAGCCAGTATAGGAGCACATTTGGGAGCGATTTCGAGTCAATCGGTCCAAAGACCTGGAAGCTATTGAAAAAATGGGCTACTTTTTTCTTTAAAATATTCACCAAAAATACAAATTTCACCGGAATCCGATGGGGACTGCTGTGTCTCGTTCAGCCAGTATAGGAGCACATTTGGGAGCGATTTCGAGTCAATCGGTCCAAAGACCTGGAAGCTATTGAAAAAATGGGCCACTTTTTTCTTTAAAATATTCACCAAAAATACAAATTTCAGCGGAATCCGATGGGGACTGCTGTGTCTCATTCAGCGAGTAGAGGACCACATTCGTGACGAATTTCGAGTCAATCGGTCAAAAGACGACCGTAACCCTAACCCTAGCTCCATAACCCTAACCCTAACCCTAACCCTAATGCCAGCCTTAAGGCAGTCTCATGAAACATTGTCTCTTTTCACTAAAATATTCACCAAAAATACAAATTTCACCGGAATCCGATGGGGACTGCTGTGTCTCGTTCAGCCAGTATAGGAGCACATTTGGGAGCGATTTCGAGTCAATCGGTCCAAAGACCTGGAAGCTATTGAAAAAATGGGCCACTTTTTTCTTTAAAATATTCACCAAAAATACAAATTTCACCGGAATCCGATGGGGACTGCTGTGTCTCATTCAGCGAGTAGAGGACCACATTCGTGACGAATTTCGAGTCAATCGGTCAAAAGACGACCGTAACCCTAACCCTAGCTCCATAACCCTAACCCTAACCCTAACCCTAATGCCAGCCTTAAGGCAGTCTCATGAAACATTGTCTCTTTTCACTAAAATTTTCACCAAAAATACAAATTTCACCGGAATCCAATGGGGACTGCTGTGTCTCGTTCAGCCAGTATAGGAGCACATTTGGGAGCGATTTCGAGTCAATCGGTCCAAAGACCTGGAAGCTATTGAAAAAATGGGCCACTTTTTTCTTTAAAATATTCACCAAAAATACAAATTTCACCGGAATCCGATGGGGACTGCTGTGTCTCGTTCAGCCAGTATAGGAGCACATTTGGGAGCGATTTCGAGTCAATCGGTCCAAAGACCTGAAAGCTATTGAAAAAATGGGCCACTTTTTTCTTTAAAATATTCACCAAAAATACAAATTTCACCGGAATCCGATGGGGACTGCTGTGTCTCATTCAGCAAGTAGAGGACCACATTCGTGACGAATTTCAAGTCAATCGGTCAAAAGACGACCGTAACCCTAACCCTAGCTCCATAACCCTAACCCTAACCCTAACCCTAATGCCAGCCTTAAGGCAGTCTCATGAAACATTGTCTCTTTTCACTAAAATATTCACCAAAAATACAAATTTCACCGGAATCCGATGGGGACTGCTGTGTCTCGTTCAGCCAGTATAGGAGCACATTTGGGAGCGATTTCGAGTCAATCGGTCCAAAGACCTGGAAGCTATTGAAAAAATGGGCCACTTTTTTCTTTAAAATATTCACCAAAAATACAAATTTCACCGGAATCCGATGGGGACTGCTGTGTCTCGTTCAGCCAGTATAGGAGCACATTTGGGAGCGATTTCGAGTCAATCGGTCAAAAGACGACCGTAACCCTAACCCTAGCTCCATAACCCTAACCCTAACCCTAACCCTAATGCCAGCCTTAAGGCAGTCTCATGAAACATTGTCTCTTTTCACTAAAATATTCACCAAAAATACAAATTTCACCGGAATCCGATGGGGACTGCTGTGTCTCGTTCAGCCAGTATAGGAGCACATTTGGGAGCGATTTCGAGTCAATCGGTCCAAAGACCTGGAAGCTATTGAAAAAATGGGCCACTTTTTTCTTTAAAATATTCACCAAAAATACAAATTTCACCGGAATCCGATGGGGACTGCTGTGTCTCGTTCAGCCAGTATAGGAGCACATTTGGGAGCGATTTCGAGTCAATCGGTCCAAAGACCTGGAAGCTATTGAAAAAATGGGCCACTTTTTTCTTTAAAATATTCACCAAAAATACAAATTTCACCGGAATCCGATGGGGACTGCTGTGTCTCGTTCAGCCAGTATAGGAGCACATTTGGGAGCGATTTCGAGTCAATCGGTCCAAAGACCTGGAAGCTATTGAAAAAATGGGCCACTTTTTTCTTTAAAATATTCACCAAAAATACAAATTTCACCGGAATCCGATGGGGACAGCTGTGTCTCATTCAGCGAGTAGAGGACCACATTCGTGACGAATTTCGAGTCAATCGGTCAAAAGACGACCGTAACCCTAACCCTAGCTCCATAACCCTAACCCTAACCCTAACCCTAATGCCAGACTTAAGGCAGTCTCATGAAACATTGTCTCTTTTCACTAAAATATTCACCAAAAATACAAATTTCACCGGAATCCGATGGGGACTGCTGTGTCTCGTTCAGCCAGTATAGGAGCACATTTGGGAGCGATTTCGAGTCAATCTGTCCAAAGACCTGGAAGCTATTGAAAAAATGGGCCACTTTTTTCTTTAAAATATTCACCAAAAATACAAATTTCACCGGAATCCGATGGGGACTGCTGTGTCTCGTTCAGCCAGTATAGGAGCACATTTGGGAGCGATTTCGAGTCAATCGGTCCAAAGACCTGGAAGCTATTGAAAAAATGGGCCACTTTTTTCTTTAAAATATTCACCAAAAATACAAATTTCACCGGAATCCGATGGGGACTGCTGTGTCTCGTTCAGCCAGTATAGGAGCACATTTGGGAGCGATTTCGAGTCAATCGGTCAAAAGACGACCGTAACCCTAACCCTAGCTCCATAACCCTAACCCTAACCCTAACCCTAATGCCAGCCTTAAGGCAGTCTCATGAAACATTGTCTCTTTTCACTAAAATATTCACCAAAAATACAAATTTCACCGGAATCCGATGGGGACTGCTGTGTCTCGTTCAGCCAGTATAGGAGCACATTTGGGAGCGATTTCGAGTCAATCGGTCCAAAGACCTGGAAGCTATTGAAAAAATGGGCCACTTTTTTCTTTAAAATATTCACCAAAAATACAAATTTCACCAGAATCCGATGGGGACTGCTGTGTCTCATTCAGCGAGTAGAGGACCACATTCGTGACGAATTTCGAGTCAATCGGTCAAAAGACGACCGTAACCCTAACCCTAGCTCCATAACCCTAACCCTAACCCTAACCCTAATGCCAGCCTTAAGGCAGTCTCATGAAACATTGTCTCTTTTCACTAAAATATTCACCAAAAATACAAATTTCACCGGAATCCGATGGGGACTGCTGTGTCTCGTTCAGCCAGTATAGGAGCACATTTGGGAGCGATTTCGAGTCAATCGGTCCAAAGACCTGGAAGCTATTGAAAAAATGGGCTACTTTTTTCATTAAAATATTCACCAAAAATACAAATTTCACCGGAATCCGATGGGGACTGCTGTGTCTCGTTCAGCCAGTATAGGAGCACATTTGGGAGCGATTTCGAGTCAATCGGTCGAAAGACCTGGAAGCTATTGAAAAAATGGGCCACTTTTTTCTTTAAAATATTCACCAAAAATACAAATTTCACCGGAATCCGATGGGGACTGCTGTGTCTCGTTCAGCCAGTATAGGAGCACATTTGGGAGCGATTTCGAGTCAATCGGTCCAAAGACCTGGAAGCTATTGAAAAAATGGGCCACTTTTTTCTTTAAAATATTCACCAAAAATACAAATTTCACCGGAATCCGATGGGGACTGCTGTGTCTCATTCAGCGAGTAGAGGACCACATTCGTGACGAATTTCGAGTCAATCGGTCAAAAGACGACCGTAACCCTAACCCTAGCTCCATAACCCTAACCCTAACCCTAACCCTAATGCCAGCCTTTAGGCAGTCTCATGAAACATTGTCTCTTTTCACTAAAATATTCACCAAAAATACAAATATCACCGGAATCCGATGGGGACTGCTGTGTCTCGTTCAGCCAGTATAGGAGCACATTTGGGAGCGATTTCGAGTCAATCGGTCCAAAGACCTGGAAGCTATTGAAAAAATGGGCCACTTTTTTCTTTAAAATATTCACCAAAAATACAAATTTCACCGGAATCCGATGGGGACTGCTGTGTCTCGTTCAGCCAGTATAGGAGCACATTTGGGAGCGATTTCGAGTCAATCGGTCCAAAGACCTGGAAGCTATTGAAAAAATGGGCCACTTTTTTCTTTAAAATATTCACCAAAAATACAAATTTCACCGGAATCCGATGGGGACTGCTGTGTCTCGTTCAGCCAGTATAGGAGCACATTTGGGAGCGATTTCGAGTCAATCGGTCGAAAGACCTGGAAGCTATTGAAAAAATGGGCCACTTTTTTCTTTAAAATATTCACCAAAAATACAAATTTCACCGGAATCCGATGGGGACTGCTGTGTGTCATTCAGCGAGTAGAGGACCACATTCGTGACGAATTTCGAGTCAATCGGTCAAAAGACGACCGTAACCCTAACCCTAGCTCCATAACCCTAACCCTAACCCTAACCCTAATGCCAGCCTTAAGGCAGTCTCATGAAACATTGTCTCTTTTCACTAAAATATTCACCAAAAATACAAATTTCACCGGAATCCGATGGGGACTGCTGTGTCTCGTTCAGCCAGTATAGGAGCACATTTGGGAGCGATTTCGAGTCAATCGGTCCAAAGACCTGGAAGCTATTGAAAAAATGGGCTACTTTTTTCTTTAAAATATTCACCAAAAATACAAATTTCACCGGAATCCGATGGGGACTGCTGTGTCTCGTTCAGCCAGTATAGGAGCACATTTGGGAGCGATTTCGAGTCAATCGGTCCAAAGACCTGGAAGCTATTGAAAAAATGGGCCACTTTTTTCTTTAAAATATTCACCAAAAATACAAATTTCAGCGGAATCCGATGGGGACTGCTGTGTCTCATTCAGCGAGTAGAGGACCACATTCGTGACGAATTTCGAGTCAATCGGTCAAAAGACGACCGTAACCCTAACCCTAGCTCCATAACCCTAACCCTAACCCTAACCCTAATGCCAGCCTTAAGGCAGTCTCATGAAACATTGTCTCTTTTCACTAAAATATTCACCAAAAATACAAATTTCACCGGAATCCGATGGGGACTGCTGTGTCTCGTTCAGCCAGTATAGGAGCACATTTGGGAGCGATTTCGAGTCAATCGGTCCAAAGACCTGGAAGCTATTGAAAAAATGGGCCACTTTTTTCTTTAAAATATTCACCAAAAATACAAATTTCACCGGAATCCGATGGGGACTGCTGTGTCTCATTCAGCGAGTAGAGGACCACATTCGTGACGAATTTCGAGTCAATCGGTCAAAAGACGACCGTAACCCTAACCCTAGCTCCATAACCCTAACCCTAACCCTAACCCTAATGCCAGCCTTAAGGCAGTCTCATGAAACATTGTCTCTTTTCACTAAAATTTTCACCAAAAATACAAATTTCACCGGAATCCAATGGGGACTGCTGTGTCTCGTTCAGCCAGTATAGGAGCACATTTGGGAGCGATTTCGAGTCAATCGGTCCAAAGACCTGGAAGCTATTGAAAAAATGGGCCACTTTTTTCTTTAAAATATTCACCAAAAATACAAATTTCACCGGAATCCGATGGGGACTGCTGTGTCTCGTTCAGCCAGTATAGGAGCACATTTGGGAGCGATTTCGAGTCAATCGGTCCAAAGACCTGAAAGCTATTGAAAAAATGGGCCACTTTTTTCTTTAAAATATTCACCAAAAATACAAATTTCACCGGAATCCGATGGGGACTGCTGTGTCTCATTCAGCAAGTAGAGGACCACATTCGTGACGAATTTCAAGTCAATCGGTCAAAAGACGACCGTAACCCTAACCCTAGCTCCATAACCCTAACCCTAACCCTAACCCTAATGCCAGCCTTAAGGCAGTCTCATGAAACATTGTCTCTTTTCACTAAAATATTCACCAAAAATACAAATTTCACCGGAATCCGATGGGGACTGCTGTGTCTCGTTCAGCCAGTATAGGAGCACATTTGGGAGCGATTTCGAGTCAATCGGTCCAAAGACCTGGAAGCTATTGAAAAAATGGGCCACTTTTTTCTTTAAAATATTCACCAAAAATACAAATTTCACCGGAATCCGATGGGGACTGCTGTGTCTCGTTCAGCCAGTATAGGAGCACATTTGGGAGCGATTTCGAGTCAATCGGTCAAAAGACGACCGTAACCCTAACCCTAGCTCCATAACCCTAACCCTAACCCTAACCCTAATGCCAGCCTTAAGGCAGTCTCATGAAACATTGTCTCTTTTCACTAAAATATTCACCAAAAATACAAATTTCACCGGAATCCGATGGGGACTGCTGTGTCTCGTTCAGCCAGTATAGGAGCACATTTGGGAGCGATTTCGAGTCAATCGGTCCAAAGACCTGGAAGCTATTGAAAAAATGGGCCACTTTTTTCTTTAAAATATTCACCAAAAATACAAATTTCACCGGAATCCGATGGGGACTGCTGTGTCTCGTTCAGCCAGTATAGGAGCACATTTGGGAGCGATTTCGAGTCAATCGGTCCAAAGACCTGGAAGCTATTGAAAAAATGGGCCACTTTTTTCTTTAAAATATTCACCAAAAATACAAATTTCACCGGAATCCGATGGGGACTGCTGTGTCTCGTTCAGCCAGTATAGGAGCACATTTGGGAGCGATTTCGAGTCAATCGGTCCAAAGACCTGGAAGCTATTGAAAAAATGGGCCACTTTTTTCTTTAAAATATTCACCAAAAATACAAATTTCACCGGAATCCGATGGGGACAGCTGTGTCTCATTCAGCGAGTAGAGGACCACATTCGTGACGAATTTCGAGTCAATCGGTCAAAAGACGACCGTAACCCTAACCCTAGCTCCATAACCCTAACCCTAACCCTAACCCTAATGCCAGCCTTAAGGCAGTCTCATGAAACATTGTCTCTTTTCACTAAAATATTCACCAAAAATACAAATTTCACCGGAATCCGATGGGGACTGCTGTGTCTCGTTCAGCCAGTATAGGAGCACATTTGGGAGCGATTTCGAGTCAATCGGTCCAAAGACCTGGAAGCTATTGAAAAAATGGGCCACTTTTTTCTTTAAAATATTCACCAAAAATACAAATTTCACCGGAATCCGATGGGGACTGCTGTGTCTCGTTCAGCCAGTATAGGAGCACATTTGGGAGCGATTTCGAGTCAATCGGTCCAAAGACCTGGAAGCTATTGAAAAAATGGGCCACTTTTTTCTTTAAAATATTCACCAAAAATACAAATTTCACCAGAATCCGATGGGGACTGCTGTGTCTCATTCAGCGAGTAGAGGACCACATTCGTGACGAATTTCGAGTCAATCGGTCAAAAGACGACCGTAACCCTAACCCTAGCTCCATAACCCTAACCCTAACCCTAACCCTAATGCCAGCCTTAAGGCAGTCTCATGAAACATTGTCTCTTTTCACTAAAATATTCACCAAAAATACAAATTTCACCGGAATCCGATGGGGACTGCTGTGTCTCGTTCAGCCAGTATAGGAGCACATTTGGGAGCGATTTCGAGTCAATCGGTCCAAAGACCTGGAAGCTATTGAAAAAATGGGCCACTTTTTTCTTTAAAATATTCACCAAAAATACAAATTTCACCGGAATCCGATGGGGACTGCTGTGTCTCGTTCAGCCAGTATAGGAGCACATTTGGGAGCGATTTCGAGTCAATCAGTCCAAAGACCTGGAAGCTATTGAAAAAATGGGCCACTTTTTTCTTTAAAATATTCACCAAAAATACAAATTTCACCGGAATCCGATGGGGACTGCTGTGTCTCATTCAGCGAGTAGAGGACCACATTCGTGACGAATTTCGAGTCAATCGGTCAAAAGACGACCGTAACCCTAACCCTAGCTCCATAACCCTAACCCTAACCCTAACCCTAATGCCAGACTTAAGGCAGTCTCATGAAACATTGTCTCTTTTCACTAAAATATTCACCAAAAATACAAATTTCACCGGAATCCGATGGGGACTGCTGTGTCTCGTTCAGCCAGTATAGGAGCACATTTGGGAGCGATTTCGAGTCACTCTGTCCAAAGACCTGGAAGCTATTGAAAAAATGGGCCACTTTTTTCTTTAAAATAATCACCAAAAATACAAATTTCACCGGAATCCGATGGGGACTGCTGTGTCTCGTTCAGCCAGTATAGGAGCACATTTGGGAGCGATTTCGAGTCAATCGGTCCAAAGACCTGGAAGCTATTGAAAAAATGGGCCACTTTTTTCTTTAAAATATTCACCAAAAATACAAATTTCACCGGAATCCGATGGGGACTGCTGTGTCTCGTTCAGCCAGTATAGGAGCACATTTGGGAGCGATTTCGAGTCAATCGGTCCAAAGACCTGGAAGCTATTGAAAAAATGGGCCACTTTTTTCTTTAAAATATTCACCAAAAATACAAATTTCACCAGAATCCGATGGGGACTGCTGTGTCTCATTCAGCGAGTAGAGGACCACATTCGTGACGAATTTCGAGTCAATCGGTCAAAAGACGACCGTAACCCTAACCCTAGCTCCATAACCCTAACCCTAACCCTAACCCTAATGCCAGCCTTAAGGCAGTCTCATGAAACATTGTCTCTTTTCACTAAAATATTCACCAAAAATACAAATTTCACCGGAATCCGATGGGGACTGCTGTGTCTCGTTCAGCCAGTATAGGAGCACATTTGGGAGCGATTTCGAGTCAATCGGTCCAAAGACCTGGAAGCTATTGAAAAAATGGGCTACTTTTTTCTTTAAAATATTCACCAAAAATACAAATTTCACCGGAATCCGATGGGGACTGCTGTGTCTCGTTCAGCCAGTATAGGAGCACATTTGGGAGCGATTTCGAGTCAATCGGTCGAAAGACCTGGAAGCTATTGAAAAAATGGGCCACTTTTTTCTTTAAAATATTCACCAAAAATACAAATTTCAGCGGAATCCGATGGGGACTGCTGTGTCTCATTCAGCGAGTAGAGGACCACATTCGTGACGAATTTCGAGTCAATCGGTCAAAAGACGACCGTAACCCTAACCCTACCTCCATAACCCTAACCCTAACCCTAACCCTAATGCCAGCCTTAAGGCAGTCTCATGAAACATTGTCTCTTTTCACTAAAATATTCACCAAAAATACAAATTTCACCGGAATCCGATGGGGACTGCTGTGTCTCGTTCAGCCAGTATAGGAGCACATTTGGGAGCGATTTCGAGTCAATCGGTCCAAAGACCTGGAAGCTATTGAAAAAATGGGCCACTTTTTTCTTTAAAATATTCACCAAAAATACAAATTTCACCGGAATCCGATGGGGACTGCTGTGTCTCGTTCAGCCAGTATAGGAGCACATTTGGGAGCGATTTCGAGTCAATCGGTCCAAAGACCTGGAAGCTATTGAAAAAATGGGCTACTTTTTTCTTTAAAATATTCACCAAAAATACAAATTTCACCGGAATCCGATGGGGACTGCTGTGTCTCGTTCAGCCAGTATAGGAGCACATTTGGGAGCGATTTCGAGTCAATCGGTCCAAAGACCTGGAAGCTATTGAAAAAATGGGCCACTTTTTTCTTTAAAATATTCACCAAAAATACAAATTTCAGCGGAATCCGATGGGGACTGCTGTGTCTCATTCAGCGAGTAGAGGACCACATTCGTGACGAATTTCGAGTCAATCGGTCAAAAGACGACCGTAACCCTAACCCTAGCTCCATAACCCTAACCCTAACCCTAACCCTAATGCCAGCCTTAAGGCAGTCTCATGAAACATTGTCTCTTTTCACTAAAATATTCACCAAAAATACAAATTTCACCGGAATCCGATGGGGACTGCTGTGTCTCGTTCAGCCAGTATAGGAGCACATTTGGGAGCGATTTCGAGTCAATCGGTCCAAAGACCTGGAAGCTATTGAAAAAATGGGCCACTTTTTTCTTTAAAATATTCACCAAAAATACAAATTTCACCGGAATCCGATGGGGACTGCTGTGTCTCATTCAGCGAGTAGAGGACCACATTCGTGACGAATTTCGAGTCAATCGGTCAAAAGACGACCGTAACCCTAACCCTAGCTCCATAACCCTAACCCTAACCCTAACCCTAATGCCAGCCTTAAGGCAGTCTCATGAAACATTGTCTCTTTTCACTAAAATTTTCACCAAAAATACAAATTTCACCGGAATCCAATGGGGACTGCTGTGTCTCGTTCAGCCAGTATAGGAGCACATTTGGGAGCGATTTCGAGTCAATCGGTCCAAAGACCTGGAAGCTATTGAAAAAATGGGCCACTTTTTTCTTTAAAATATTCACCAAAAATACAAATTTCACCGGAATCCGATGGGGACTGCTGTGTCTCGTTCAGCCAGTATAGGAGCACATTTGGGAGCGATTTCGAGTCAATCGGTCCAAAGACCTGGAAGCTATTGAAAAAATGGGCCACTTTTTTCTGCAAAATATTCACCAAAAATACAAATTTCACCGGAATCCGATGGGGACTGCTGTGTCTCGTTCAGCCAGTATAGGAGCACATTTGGGAGCGATTTCGAGTCAATCGGTCCAAAGACCTGGAAGCTATTGAAAAAATGGGCCACTTTTTTCTGCAAAATATTCACCAAAAATACAAATTTCACCGGAATCCGATGGGGACTGCTGTGTCTCATTCAGCAAGTAGAGGACCACATTCGTGACGAATTTCAAGTCAATCGGTCAAAAGACGACCGTAACCCTAACCCTAGCTCCATAACCCTAACCCTAACCCTAACCCTAATGCCAGCCTTAAGGCAGTCTCATGAAACATTGTCTCTTTTCACTAAAATATTCACCAAAAATACAAATTTCACCGGAATCCGATGGGGACTGCTGTGTCTCGTTCAGCCAGTATAGGAGCACATTTGGGAGCGATTTCGAGTCAATCGGTCCAAAGACCTGGAAGCTATTGAAAAAATGGGCCACTTTTTTCTTTAAAATATTCACCAAAAATACAAATTTCACCGGAATCCGATGGGGACTGCTGTGTCTCGTTCAGCCAGTATAGGAGCACATTTGGGAGCGATTTCGAGTCAATCGGTCCAAAGACCTGGAAGCTATTGAAAAAATGGGCTACTTTTTTCTTTAAAATATTCACCAAAAATACAAATTTCACCGGAATCCGATGGGGACTGCTGTGTCTCGTTCAGCCAGTATAGGAGCACATTTGGGAGCGATTTCGAGTCAATCGGTCCAAAGACCTGGAAGCTATTGAAAAAATGGGCCACTTTTTTCTTTAAAATATTCACCAAAAATACAAATTTCAGCGGAATCCGATGGGGACTGCTGTGTCTCATTCAGCGAGTAGAGGACCACATTCGTGACGAATTTCGAGTCAATCGGTCAAAAGACGACCGTAACCCTAACCCTAGCTCCATAACCCTAACCCTAACCCTAACCCTAATGCCAGCCTTAAGGCAGTCTCATGAAACATTGTCTCTTTTCACTAAAATATTCACCAAAAATACAAATTTCACCGGAATCCGATGGGGACTGCTGTGTCTCGTTCAGCCAGTATAGGAGCACATTTGGGAGCGATTTCGAGTCAATCGGTCCAAAGACCTGGAAGCTATTGAAAAAATGGGCCACTTTTTTCTTTAAAATATTCACCAAAAATACAAATTTCACCGGAATCCGATGGGGACTGCTGTGTCTCATTCAGCGAGTAGAGGACCACATTCGTGACGAATTTCGAGTCAATCGGTCAAAAGACGACCGTAACCCTAACCCTAGCTCCATAACCCTAACCCTAACCCTAACCCTAATGCCAGCCTTAAGGCAGTCTCATGAAACATTGTCTCTTTTCACTAAAATTTTCACCAAAAATACAAATTTCACCGGAATCCAATGGGGACTGCTGTGTCTCGTTCAGCCAGTATAGGAGCACATTTGGGAGCGATTTCGAGTCAATCGGTCCAAAGACCTGGAAGCTATTGAAAAAATGGGCCACTTTTTTCTTTAAAATATTCACCAAAAATACAAATTTCACCGGAATCCGATGGGGACTGCTGTGTCTCGTTCAGCCAGTATAGGAGCACATTTGGGAGCGATTTCGAGTCAATCGGTCCAAAGACCTGGAAGCTATTGAAAAAATGGGCCACTTTTTTCTTTAAAATATTCACCAAAAATACAAATTTCACCGGAATCCGATGGGGACTGCTGTGTCTCATTCAGCAAGTAGAGGACCACATTCGTGACGAATTTCAAGTCAATCGGTCAAAAGACGACCGTAACCCTAACCCTAGCTCCATAACCCTAACCCTAACCCTAACCCTAATGCCAGCCTTAAGGCAGTCTCATGAAACATTGTCTCTTTTCACTAAAATATTCACCAAAAATACAAATTTCACCGGAATCCGATGGGGACTGCTGTGTCTCGTTCAGCCAGTATAGGAGCACATTTGGGAGCGATTTCGAGTCAATCGGTCCAAAGACCTGGAAGCTATTGAAAAAATGGGCCACTTTTTTCTTTAAAATATTCACCAAAAATACAAATTTCACCGGAATCCGATGGGGACTGCTGTGTCTCGTTCAGCCAGTATAGGAGCACATTTGGGAGCGATTTCGAGTCAATCGGTCAAAAGACGACCGTAACCCTAACCCTAGCTCCATAACCCTAACCCTAACCCTAATGCCAGCCTTAAGGCAGTCTCATGAAACATTGTCTCTTTTCACTAAAATATTCACCAAAAATACAAATTTCACCGGAATCCGATGGGGACTGCTGTGTCTCGTTCAGCCAGTATAGGAGCACATTTGGGAGCGATTTCGAGTCAATCGGTCCAAAGACCTGGAAGCTATTGAAAAAATGGGCCACTTTTTTCTTTAAAATATTCACCAAAAATACAAATTTCACCGGAATCCGATGGGGACTGCTGTGTCTCGTTCAGCCAGTATAGGAGCACATTTGGGAGCGATTTCGAGTCAATCGGTCAAAAGACGACCGTAACCCTAACCCTAGCTCCATAACCCTAACCCTAACCCTAACCCTAATGCCAGCCTTAAGGCAGTCTCATGAAACATTGTCTCTTTTCACTAAAATATTCACCAAAAATACAAATTTCACCGGAATCCGATGGGAACTGCTGTGTCTCGTTCAGCCAGTATAGGAGCACATTTGGGAGCGATTTCGAGTCAATCGGTCCAAAGACCTGGAAGCTATTGAAAAAATGGGCCACTTTTTTCTTTAAAATATTCACCAAAAATACAAATTTCACCGGAATCCGATGGGGACTGCTGTGTCTCGTTCAGCCAGTATAGGAGCACATTTGGGAGCGATTTCGAGTCAATCGGTCCAAAGACCTGGAAGCTATTGAAAAAATGGGCCACTTTTTTCTTTAAAATATTCACCAAAAATACAAATTTCACCAGAATCCGATGGGGACTGCTGTGTCTCATTCAGCGAGTAGAGGACCACATTCGTGACGAATTTCGAGTCAATCGGTCAAAAGACGACCGTAACCCTAACCCTAGCTCCATAACCCTAACCCTAACCCTAACCCTAATGCCAGCCTTAAGGCAGTCTCATGAAACATTGTCTCTTTTCACTAAAATATTCACCAAAAATACAAATTTCACCGGAATCCGATGGGGAATGCTGTGTCTCGTTCAGCCAGTATAGGAGCACATTTGGGAGCGATTTCGAGTCAATCGGTCCAAAGACCTGGAAGCTATTGAAAAAATGGGCCACTTTTTTCTTTAAAATATTCACCAAAAATACAAATTTCACCGGAATCTGATGGGGACTGCTGTGTCTCGTTCAGCCAGTATAGGAGCACATTTGGGAGCGATTTCGAGTCAATCGGTCAAAAGACGACCGTAACCCTAACCCTAGCTCCATAACCCTAACCCTAACCCTAACCCTAATGCCAGCCTTAAGGCAGTCTCATGAAACATTGTCTCTTTTCACTAAATTATTCACCAAAAATACAAATTTCACCGGAATCCGATGGGGACTGCTGTGTCTCGTTCAGCCAGTATAGGAGCACATTTGGGAGCGATTTCGAGTCAATCGGTCCAAAGACCTGGAAGCTATTGAAAAAATGGGCCACTTTTTTCTTTAAAATATTCACCAAAAATACAAATTTCACCGGAATCCGATGGGGACTGCTGTGTCTCATTCAGCGAGTAGAGGACCACATTCGTGACGAATTTCGAGTCAATCGGTCAAAAGACGACCGTAACCCTAACCCTAGCTCCATAACCCTAACCCTAACCCTAACCCTAATGCCAGCCTTAAGGCAGTCTCATGAAACATTGTCTCTTTTCACTAAAATTTTCACCAAAAATACAAATTTCACCGGAATCCAATGGGGACTGCTGTGTCTCGTTCAGCCAGTATAGGAGCACATTTGGGAGCGATTTCGAGTCAATCGGTCCAAAGACCTGGAAGCTATTGAAAAAATGGGCCACTTTTTTCTTTAAAATATTCACCAAAAATACAAATTTCACCGGAATCCGATGGGGACTGCTGTGTCTCGTTCAGCCAGTATAGGAGCACATTTGGGAGCGATTTCGAGTCAATCGGTCCAAAGACCTGGAAGCTATTGAAAAAATGGGCCACTTTTTTCTTTAAAATATTCACCAAAAATACAAATTTCACCGGAATCCGATGGGGACTGCTGTGTCTCATTCAGCAAGTAGAGGACCACATTCGTGACGAATTTCAAGTCAATCGGTCAAAAGACGACCGTAACCCTAACCCTAGCTCCATAACCCTAACCCTAACCCTAACCCTAATGCCAGCCTTAAGGCAGTCTCATGAAACATTGTCTCTTTTCACTAAAATATTCACCAAAAATACAAATTTCACCGGAATCCGATGGGGACTGCTGTGTCTCGTTCAGCCAGTATAGGAGCACATTTGGGAGCGATTTCGAGTCAATCGGTCAAAAGACGACCGTAACCCTAACCCTAGCTCCATAACCCTAACCCTAACCCTAATGCCAGCCTTAAGGCAGTCTCATGAAACATTGTCTCTTTTCACTAAAATATTCACCAAAAATACAAATTTCACCGGAATCCGATGGGGACTGCTGTGTCTCGTTCAGCCAGTATAGGAGCACATTTGGGAGCGATTTCGAGTCAATCGGTCCAAAGACCTGGAAGCTATTGAAAAAATGGGCCACTTTTTTCTTTAAAATATTCACCAAAAATACAAATTTCACCGGAATCCGATGGGGACTGCTGTGTCTCGTTCAGCCAGTATAGGAGCACATTTGGGAGCGATTTCGAGTCAATCGGTCAAAAGACGACCGTAACCCTAACCCTAGCTCCATAACCCTAACCCTAACCCTAACCCTAATGCCAGCCTTAAGGCAGTCTCATGAAACATTGTCTCTTTTCACTAAAATATTCACCAAAAATACAAATTTCACCGGAATCCGATGGGGACTGCTGTGTCTCGTTCAGCCAGTATAGGAGCACATTTGGGAGCGATTTCGAGTCAATCGGTCCAAAGACCTGGAAGCTATTGAAAAAATGGGCCACTTTTTTCTTTAAAATATTCACCAAAAATACAAATTTCACCGGAATCCGATGGGGACTGCTGTGTCTCGTTCAGCCAGTATAGGAGCACATTTGGGAGCGATTTCGAGTCAATCGGTCCAAAGACCTGGAAGCTATTGAAAAAATGGGCCACTTTTTTCTTTAAAATATTCACCAAAAATACAAATTTCACCAGAATCCGATGGGGACTGCTGTGTCTCATTCAGCGAGTAGAGGACCACATTCGTGACGAATTTCGAGTCAATCGGTCAAAAGACGACCGTAACCCTAACCCTAGCTCCATAACCCTAACCCTAACCCTAACCCTAATGCCAGCCTTAAGGCAGTCTCATGAAACATTGTCTCTTTTCACTAAAATATTCACCAAAAATACAAATTTCACCGGAATCCGATGGGGAATGCTGTGTCTCGTTCAGCCAGTATAGGAGCACATTTGGGAGCGATTTCGAGTCAATCGGTCCAAAGACCTGGAAGCTATTGAAAAAATGGGCCACTTTTTTCTTTAAAATATTCACCAAAAATACAAATTTCACCGGAATCCGATGGGGACTGCTGTGTCTCGTTCAGCCAGTATAGGAGCACATTTGGGAGCGATTTCGAGTCAATCGGTCAAAAGACGACCGTAACCCTAACCCTAGCTCCATAACCCTAACCCTAACCCTAACCCTAATGCCAGCCTTAAGGCAGTCTCATGAAACATTGTCTCTTTTCACTAAATTATTCACCAAAAATACAAATTTCACCGGAATCCGATGGGGACTGCTGTGTCTCGTTCAGCCAGTATAGGAGCACATTTGGGAGCGATTTCGAGTCAATCGGTCCAAAGACCTGGAAGCTATTGAAAAAATGGGCCACTTTTTTCTTTAAAATATTCACCAAAAATACAAATTTCACCAGAATCCGATGGGGACTGCTGTGTCTCATTCAGCGAGTAGAGGACCACATTCGTGACGAATTTCGAGTCAATCGGTCAAAAGACGACCGTAACCCTAACCCTAGCTCCATAACCCTAACCCTAACCCTAACCCTAATGCCAGCCTTAAGGCAGTCTCATGAAACATTGTCTCTTTTCACTAAAATATTCACCAAAAATACAAATTTCACCGGAATCCGATGGGGACTGCTGTGTCTCGTTCAGCCAGTATAGGAGCACATTTGGGAGCGATTTCGAGTCAATCGGTCCAAAGACCTGGAAGCTATTGAAAAAATGGGCTACTTTTTTCTTTAAAATATTCACCAAAAATACAAATTTCACCGGAATCCGATGGGGACTGCTGTGTCTCGTTCAGCCAGTATAGGAGCACATTTGGGAGCGATTTCGAGTCAATCGGTCGAAAGACCTGGAAGCTATTGAAAAAATGGGCCACTTTTTTCTTTAAAATATTCACCAAAAATACAAATTTCAGCGGAATCCGATGGGGACTGCTGTGTCTCATTCAGCGAGTAGAGGACCACATTCGTGACGAATTTCGAGTCAATCGGTCAAAAGACGACCGTAACCCTAACCCTACCTCCATAACCCTAACCCTAACCCTAACCCTAATGCCAGCCTTAAGGCAGTCTCATGAAACATTGTCTCTTTTCACTAAAATATTCACCAAAAATACAAAT
This sequence comes from Pagrus major, assembly GCF_040436345.1. NCBI lineage: Eukaryota > Metazoa > Chordata > Actinopteri > Spariformes > Sparidae > Pagrus > Pagrus major. The sequence continues at coordinate 4,393,002 of NC_133236.1, forward strand.
TTCACCGGAATCCGATGGGGACTGCTGTGTCTCGTTCAGCCAGTATAGGAGCACATTTGGGAGCGATTTCGAGTCAATCGGTCCAAAGACCTGGAAGCTATTGAAAAAATGGGCCACTTTTTTCTTTAAAATATTCACCAAAAATACAAATTTCACCGGAATCCGATGGGGACTGCTGTGTCTCGTTCAGCCAGTATAGGAGCACATTTGGGAGCGATTTCGAGTCAATCGGTCCAAAGACCTGGAAGCTATTGAAAAAATGGGCCACTTTTTTCTTTAAAATATTCACCAAAAATACAAATTTCACCGGAATCCGATGGGGACTGCTGTGTCTCGTTCAGCCAGTATAGGAGCACATTTGGGAGCGATTTCGAGTCAATCGGTCCAAAGACCTGGAAGCTATTGAAAAAATGGGCCACTTTTTTCTTTAAAATATTCACCAAAAATACAAATTTCACCGGAATCCGATGGGGACTGCTGTGTCTCATTCAGCGAGTAGAGGACCACATTCGTGACGAATTTCGAGTCAATCGGTCAAAAGACGACCGTAACCCTAACCCTAGCTCCATAACCCTAACCCTAACCCTAACCCTAATGCCAGCCTTTAGGCAGTCTCATGAAACATTGTCTCTTTTCACTAAAATATTCACCAAAAATACAAATATCACCGGAATCCGATGGGGACTGCTGTGTCTCGTTCAGCCAGTATAGGAGCACATTTGGGAGCGATTTCGAGTCAATCGGTCCAAAGACCTGGAAGCTATTGAAAAAATGGGCCACTTTTTTCTTTAAAATATTCACCAAAAATACAAATTTCACCGGAATCCGATGGGGACTGCTGTGTCTCGTTCAGCCAGTATAGGAGCACATTTGGGAGCGATTTCGAGTCAATCGGTCCAAAGACCTGGAAGCTATTGAAAAAATGGGCCACTTTTTTCTTTAAAATATTCACCAAAAATACAAATTTCACCGGAATCCGATGGGGACTGCTGTGTCTCATTCAGCGAGTAGAGGACCACATTCGTGACGAATTTCGAGTCAATCGGTCAAAAGACGACCGTAACCCTAACCCTAGCTCCATAACCCTAACCCTAACCCTAACCCTATTGCCAGCCTTAAGGCAGTCTCATGAAACATTGTCTCTTTTCACTAAAATATTCACCAAAAATACAAATTTCACCGGAATCCGATGGGGACTGCTGTGTCTCGTTCAGCCAGTATAGGAGCACATTTGGGAGCGATTTCGAGTCAATCGGTCCAAAGACCTGGAAGCTATTGAAAAAATGGGCCACTTTTTTCTTTAAAATATTCACCAAAAATACAAATTTCACCGGAATCCGATGGGGACTGCTGTGTCTCGTTCAGCCAGTATAGGAGCACATTTGGGAGCGATTTCGAGTCAATCGGTCCAAAGACCTGGAAGCTATTGAAAAAATGGGCCACTTTTTTCTTTAAAATATTCACCAAAAATACAAATTTCACCGGAATCCGATGGGGACTGCTGTGTGTCATTCAGCGAGTAGAGGACCACATTCGTGACGAATTTCGAGTCAATCGGTCAAAAGACGACCGTAACCCTAACCCTAGCTCCATAACCCTAACCCTAACCCTAACCCTAATGCCAGCCTTAAGGCAGTCTCATGAAACATTGTCTCTTTTCACTAAAATATTCACCAAAAATACAAATTTCACCGGAATCCGATGGGGACTGCTGTGTCTCGTTCAGCCAGTATAGGAGCACATTTGGGAGCGATTTCGAGTCAATCGGTCCAAAGACCTGGAAGCTATTGAAAAAATGGGCTACTTTTTTCTTTAAAATATTCACCAAAAATACAAATTTCACCGGAATCCGATGGGGACTGCTGTGTCTCGTTCAGCCAGTATAGGAGCACATTTGGGAGCGATTTCGAGTCAATCGGTCCAAAGACCTGGAAGCTATTGAAAAAATGGGCCACTTTTTTCTTTAAAATATTCACCAAAAATACAAATTTCAGCGGAATCCGATGGGGACTGCTGTGTCTCATTCAGCGAGTAGAGGACCACATTCGTGACGAATTTCGAGTCAATCGGTCAAAAGACGACCGTAACCCTAACCCTAGCTCCATAACCCTAACCCTAACCCTAACCCTAATGCCAGCCTTAAGGCAGTCTCATGAAACATTGTCTCTTTTCACTAAAATATTCACCAAAAATACAAATTTCACCGGAATCCGATGGGGACTGCTGTGTCTCGTTCAGCCAGTATAGGAGCACATTTGGGAGCGATTTCGAGTCAATCGGTCGAAAGACCTGGAAGCTATTGAAAAAATGGGCCACTTTTTTCTTTAAAATATTCACCAAAAATACAAATTTCACCGGAATCCGATGGGGACTGCTGTGTCTCATTCAGCGAGTAGAGGACCACATTCGTGACGAATTTCGAGTCAATCGGTCAAAAGACGACCGTAACCCTAACCCTAGCTCCATAACCCTAACCCTAACCCTAACCCTAATGCCAGCCTTAAGGCAGTCTCATGAAACATTGTCTCTTTTCACTAAAATTTTCACCAAAAATACAAATTTCACCGGAATCCAATGGGGACTGCTGTGTCTCGTTCAGCCAGTATAGGAGCACATTTGGGAGCGATTTCGAGTCAATCGGTCCAAAGACCTGGAAGCTATTGAAAAAATGGGCCACTTTTTTCTTTAAAATATTCACCAAAAATACAAATTTCACCGGAATCCGATCGGGACTGCTGTGTCTCATTCAGCGAGTAGAGGACCACATTCGTGACGAATTTCGAGTCAATCGGTCAAATGACGACCGTAACCCTAACCCTAGCTCCATAACCCTAACCCTAACCCTAACCCTAATGCCAGCCTTAAGGCAGTCTCATGAAACATTGTCTCTTTTCACTAAAATATTCACCAAAAATACAAATTTCACCGGAATCCGATGGGGACTGCTGTGTCTCGTTCAGCCAGTATAGGAGCACATTTGGGAGCGATTTCGAGTCAATCGGTCCAAAGACCTGGAAGCTATTGAAAAAATGGGCCACTTTTTTCTTTAAAATATTCACCAAAAATACAAATTTCACCGGAATCCGATGGGGACTGCTGTGTCTCGTTCAGCCAGTATAGGAGCACATTTGGGAGCGATTTCGAGTCAATCGGTCAAAAGACGACCGTAACCCTAACCCTAGCTCCATAACCCTAACCCTAACCCTAATGCCAGCCTTAAGGCAGTCTCATGAAACATTGTCTCTTTTCACTAAAATATTCACCAAAAATACAAATTTCACCGGAATCCGATGGGGACTGCTGTGTCTCGTTCAGCCAGTATAGGAGCACATTTGGGAGCGATTTCGAGTCAATCGGTCCAAAGACCTGGAAGCTATTGAAAAAATGGGCCACTTTTTTCTTTAAAATATTCACCAAAAATACAAATTTCACCGGAATCCGATGGGGACTGCTGTGTCTCGTTCAGCCAGTATAGGAGCACATTTGGGAGCGATTTCGAGTCAATCGGTCAAAAGACGACCGTAACCCTAACCCTAGCTCCATAACCCTAACCCTAACCCTAACCCTAATGCCAGCCTTAAGGCAGTCTCATGAAACATTGTCTCTTTTCACTAAAATATTCACCAAAAATACAAATTTCACCGGAATCCGATGGGGACTGCTGTGTCTCGTTCAGCCAGTATAGGAGCACATTTGGGAGCGATTTCGAGTCAATCGGTCCAAAGACCTGGAAGCTATTGAAAAAATGGGCCACTTTTTTCTTTAAAATATTCACCAAAAATACAAATTTCACCGGAATCCGATGGGGACTGCTGTGTCTCGTTCAGCCAGTATAGGAGCACATTTGGGAGCGATTTCGAGTCAATCGGTCCAAAGACCTGGAAGCTATTGAAAAAATGGGCCACTTTTTTCTTTAAAATATTCACCAAAAATACAAATTTCACCAGAATCCGATGGGGACTGCTGTGTCTCATTCAGCGAGTAGAGGACCACATTCGTGACGAATTTCGAGTCAATCGGTCAAAAGACGACCGTAACCCTAACCCTAGCTCCATAACCCTAACCCTAACCCTAACCCTAATGCCAGCCTTAAGGCAGTCTCATGAAACATTGTCTCTTTTCACTAAAATATTCACCAAAAATACAAATTTCACCGGAATCCGATGGGGACTGCTGTGTCTCGTTCAGCCAGTATAGGAGCACATTTGGGAGCGATTTCGAGTCAATCGGTCCAAAGACCTGGAAGCTATTGAAAAAATGGGCCACTTTTTTCTTTAAAATATTCACCAAAAATACAAATTTCACCGGAATCCGATGGGGACTGCTGTGTCTCATTCAGCGAGTAGAGGACCACATTCGTGACGAATTTCGAGTCAATCGGTCAAAAGACGACCGTAACCCTAACCCTAGCTCCATAACCCTAACCCTAACCCTAACCCTAATGCCAGCCTTAAGGCAGTCTCATGAAACATTGTCTCTTTTCACTAAAATATTCACCAAAAATACAAATTTCACCGGAATCCGATGGGGACTGCTGTGTCTCGTTCAGCCAGTATAGGAGCACATTTGGGAGCGATTTCGAGTCAATCGGTCCAAAGACCTGGAAGCTATTGAAAAAATGGGCTACTTTTTTCTTTAAAATATTCACCAAAAATACAAATTTCACCGGAATCCGATGGGGACTGCTGTGTCTCGTTCAGCCAGTATAGGAGCACATTTGGGAGCGATTTCGAGTCAATCGGTCCAAAGACCTGGAAGCTATTGAAAAAATGGGCCACTTTTTTCTTTAAAATATTCACCAAAAATACAAATTTCACCAGAATCCGATGGGGACTGCTGTGTCTCATTCAGCGAGTAGAGGACCACATTCGTGACGAATTTCGAGTCAATCGGTCAAAAGACGACCGTAACCCTAACCCTAGCTCCATAACCCTAACCCTAACCCTAACCCTAATGCCAGCCTTAAGGCAGTCTCATGAAACATTGTCTCTTTTCACTAAAATATTCACCAAAAATACAAATTTCACCGGAATCCGATGGGGACTGCTGTGTCTCGTTCAGCCAGTATAGGAGCACATTTGGGAGCGATTTCGAGTCAATCGGTCCAAAGACCTGGAAGCTATTGAAAAAATGGGCCACTTTTTTCTTTAAAATATTCACCAAAAATACAAATTTCAGCGGAATCCGATGGGGACTGCTGTGTCTCATTCAGCGAGTAGAGGACCACATTCGTGACGAATTTCGAGTCAATCGGTCAAAAGACGACCGTAACCCTAACCCTAGCTCCATAACCCTAACCCTAACCCTAACCCTAATGCCAGCCTTAAGGCAGTCTCATGAAACATTGTCTCTTTTCACTAAAATATTCACCAAAAATACAAATTTCACCGGAATCCGATGGGGACTGCTGTGTCTCGTTCAGCCAGTATAGGAGCACATTTGGGAGCGATTTCGAGTCAATCGGTCCAAAGACCTGGAAGCTATTGAAAAAATGGGCCACTTTTTTCTTTAAAATATTCACCAAAAATACAAATTTCACCGGAATCCGATGGGGACTGCTGTGTCTCGTTCAGCCAGTATAGGAGCACATTTGGGAGCGATTTCGAGTCAATCGGTCCAAAGACCTGGAAGCTATTGAAAAAATGGGCCACTTTTTTCTTTAAAATATTCACCAAAAATACAAATTTCACCGGAATCCGATGGGGACTGCTGTGTGTCATTCAGCGAGTAGAGGACCACATTCGTGACGAATTTCGAGTCAATCGGTCAAAAGACGACCGTAACCCTAACCCTAGCTCCATAACCCTAACCCTAACCCTAACCCTAATGCCAGCCTTAAGGCAGTCTCATGAAACATTGTCTCTTTTCACTAAAATATTCACCAAAAATACAAATTTCACCGGAATCCGATGGGGACTGCTGTGTCTCGTTCAGCCAGTATAGGAGCACATTTGGGAGCGATTTCGAGTCAATCGGTCCAAAGACCTGGAAGCTATTGAAAAAATGGGCTACTTTTTTCTTTAAAATATTCACCAAAAATACAAATTTCACCGGAATCCGATGGGCACTGCTGTGTCTCGTTCAGCCAGTATAGGAGCACATTTGGGAGCGATTTCGAGTCAATCGGTCCAAAGACCTGGAAGCTATTGAAAAAATGGGCCACTTTTTTCTTTAAAATATTCACCAAAAATACAAATTTCAGCGGAATCCGATGGGGACTGCTGTGTCTCATTCAGCGAGTAGAGGACCACATTTGTGACGAATTTCGAGTCAATCGGTCAAAAGACGACCGTAACCCTAACCCTAGCTCCATAACCCTAACCCTAACCCTAACCCTAATGCCAGCCTTAAGGCAGTCTCATGAAACATTGTCTCTTTTCACTAAAATATTCACCAAAAATACAAATTTCACCGGAATCCGATGGGGACTGCTGTGTCTCGTTCAGCCAGTATAGGAGCACATTTGGGAGCGATTTCGAGTCAATCGGTCCAAAGACCTGGAAGCTATTGAAAAAATGGGCTACTTTTTTCTTTAAAATATTCACCAAAAATACAAATTTCACCGGAATCCGATGGGGACTGCTGTGTCTCGTTCAGCCAGTATAGGAGCACATTTGGGAGCGATTTCGAGTCAATCGGTCCAAAGACCTGGAAGCTATTGAAAAAATGGGCCACTTTTTTCTTTAAAATATTCACCAAAAATACAAATTTCAGCGGAATCCGATGGGGACTGCTGTGTCTCATTCAGCGAGTAGAGGACCACATTCGTGACGAATTTCGAGTCAATCGGTCAAAAGACGACCGTAACCCTAACCCTAGCTCCATAACCCTAACCCTAACCCTAACCCTAATGCCAGCCTTAAGGCAGTCTCATGAAACATTGTCTCTTTTCACTTAAATATTCACCAAAAATACAAATTTCACCGGAATCCGATGGGGACTGCTGTGTCTCGTTCAGCCAGTATAGGAGCACATTTGGGAGCGATTTCGAGTCAATCGGTCCAAAGACCTGGAAGCTATTGAAAAAATGGGCCACTTTTTTCTTTAAAATATTCACCAAAAATACAAATTTCACCGGAATCCGATGGGGACTGCTGTGTCTCATTCAGCGAGTAGAGGACCACATTCGTGACGAATTTCGAGTCAATCGGTCAAAAGACGACCGTAACCCTAACCCTAGCTCCATAACCCTAACCCTAACCCTAACCCTAATGCCAGCCTTAAGGCAGTCTCATGAAACATTGTCTCTTTTCACTAAAATTTTCACCAAAAATACAAATTTCACCGGAATCCAATGGGGACTGCTGTGTCTCGTTCAGCCAGTATAGGAGCACATTTGGGAGCGATTTCGAGTCAATCGGTCCAAAGACCTGGAAGCTATTGAAAAAATGGGCCACTTTTTTCTTTAAAATATTCACCAAAAATACAAATTTCACCGGAATCCGATCGGGACTGCTGTGTCTCATTCAGCGAGTAGAGGACCACATTCGTGACGAATTTCGAGTCAATCGGTCAAATGACGACCGTAACCCTAACCCTAGCTCCATAACCCTAACCCTAACCCTAACCCTAATGCCAGCCTTAAGGCAGTCTCATGAAACATTGTCTCTTTTCACTAAAATATTCACCAAAAATACAAATTTCACCGGAATCCGATGGGGACTGCTGTGTCTCGTTCAGCCAGTATAGGAGCACATTTGGGAGCGATTTCGAGTCAATCGGTCCAAAGACCTGGAAGCTATTGAAAAAATGGGCCACTTTTTTCTTTAAAATATTCACCAAAAATACAAATTTCACCGGAATCCGATGGGGACTGCTGTGTCTCGTTCAGCCAGTATAGGAGCACATTTGGGAGCGATTTCGAGTCAATCGGTCAAAAGACGACCGTAACCCTAACCCTAGCTCCATAACCCTAACCCTAACCCTAATGCCAGCCTTAAGGCAGTCTCATGAAACATTGTCTCTTTTCACTAAAATATTCACCAAAAATACAAATTTCACCGGAATCCGATGGGGACTGCTGTGTCTCGTTCAGCCAGTATAGGAGCACATTTGGGAGCGATTTCGAGTCAATCGGTCCAAAGACCTGGAAGCTATTGAAAAAATGGGCCACTTTTTTCTTTAAAATATTCACCAAAAATACAAATTTCACCGGAATCCGATGGGGACTGCTGTGTCTCGTTCAGCCAGTATAGGAGCACATTTGGGAGCGATTTCGAGTCAATCGGTCAAAAGACGACCGTAACCCTAACCCTAGCTCCATAACCCTAACCCTAACCCTAACCCTAATGCCAGCCTTAAGGCAGTCTCATGAAACATTGTCTCTTTTCACTAAAATATTCACCAAAAATACAAATTTCACCGGAATCCGATGGGGACTGCTGTGTCTCGTTCAGCCAGTATAGGAGCACATTTGGGAGCGATTTCGAGTCAATCGGTCCAAAGACCTGGAAGCTATTGAAAAAATGGGCCACTTTTTTCTTTAAAATATTCACCAAAAATACAAATTTCACCGGAATCCGATGGGGACTGCTGTGTCTCGTTCAGCCAGTATAGGAGCACATTTGGGAGCGATTTCGAGTCAATCGGTCCAAAGACCTGGAAGCTATTGAAAAAATGGGCCACTTTTTTCTTTAAAATATTCACCAAAAATACAAATTTCACCAGAATCCGATGGGGACTGCTGTGTCTCATTCAGCGAGTAGAGGACCACATTCGTGACGAATTTCGAGTCAATCGGTCAAAAGACGACCGTAACCCTAACCCTAGCTCCATAACCCTAACCCTAACCCTAACCCTAATGCCAGCCTTAAGGCAGTCTCATGAAACATTGTCTCTTTTCACTAAAATATTCACCAAAAATACAAATTTCACCGGAATCCGATGGGGACTGCTGTGTCTCGTTCAGCCAGTATAGGAGCACATTTGGGAGCGATTTCGAGTCAATCGGTCCAAAGACCTGGAAGCTATTGAAAAAATGGGCCACTTTTTTCTTTAAAATATTCACCAAAAATACAAATTTCACCGGAATCCGATGGGGACTGCTGTGTCTCATTCAGCGAGTAGAGGACCACATTCGTGACGAATTTCGAGTCAATCGGTCAAAAGACGACCGTAACCCTAACCCTAGCTCCATAACCCTAACCCTAACCCTAACCCTAATGCCAGCCTTAAGGCAGTCTCATGAAACATTGTCTCTTTTCACTAAAATATTCACCAAAAATACAAATTTCACCGGAATCCGATGGGGACTGCTGTGTCTCGTTCAGCCAGTATAGGAGCACATTTGGGAGCGATTTCGAGTCAATCGGTCCAAAGACCTGGAAGCTATTGAAAAAATGGGCTACTTTTTTCTTTAAAATATTCACCAAAAATACAAATTTCACCGGAATCCGATGGGGACTGCTGTGTCTCGTTCAGCCAGTATAGGAGCACATTTGGGAGCGATTTCGAGTCAATCGGTCCAAAGACCTGGAAGCTATTGAAAAAATGGGCCACTTTTTTCTTTAAAATATTCACCAAAAATACAAATTTCACCAGAATCCGATGGGGACTGCTGTGTCTCATTCAGCGAGTAGAGGACCACATTCGTGACGAATTTCGAGTCAATCGGTCAAAAGACGACCGTAACCCTAACCCTAGCTCCATAACCCTAACCCTAACCCTAACCCTAATGCCAGCCTTAAGGCAGTCTCATGAAACATTGTCTCTTTTCACTAAAATATTCACCAAAAATACAAATTTCACCGGAATCCGATGGGGACTGCTGTGTCTCGTTCAGCCAGTATAGGAGCACATTTGGGAGCGATTTCGAGTCAATCGGTCCAAAGACCTGGAAGCTATTGAAAAAATGGGCCACTTTTTTCTTTAAAATATTCACCAAAAATACAAATTTCACCGGAATCCGATGGGGACTGCTGTGTGTCATTCAGCGAGTAGAGGACCACATTCGTGACGAATTTCGAGTCAATCGGTCAAAAGACGACCGTAACCCTAACCCTAGCTCCATAACCCTAACCCTAACCCTAACCCTAATGCCAGCCTTAAGGCAGTCTCATGAAACATTGTCTCTTTTCACTAAAATATTCACCAAAAATACAAATTTCACCGGAATCCGATGGGGACTGCTGTGTCTCGTTCAGCCAGTATAGGAGCACATTTGGGAGCGATTTCGAGTCAATCGGTCCAAAGACCTGGAAGCTATTGAAAAAATGGGCTACTTTTTTCTTTAAAATATTCACCAAAAATACAAATTTCACCGGAATCCGATGGGCACTGCTGTGTCTCGTTCAGCCAGTATAGGAGCACATTTGGGAGCGATTTCGAGTCAATCGGTCCAAAGACCTGGAAGCTATTGAAAAAATGGGCCACTTTTTTCTTTAAAATATTCACCAAAAATACAAATTTCAGCGGAATCCGATGGGGACTGCTGTGTCTCATTCAGCGAGTAGAGGACCACATTTGTGACGAATTTCGAGTCAATCGGTCAAAAGACGACCGTAACCCTAACCCTAGCTCCATAACCCTAACCCTAACCCTAACCCTAATGCCAGCCTTAAGGCAGTCTCATGAAACATTGTCTCTTTTCACTAAAATTTTCACCAAAAATACAAATTTCACCGGAATCCAATGGGGACTGCTGTGTCTCGTTCAGCCAGTATAGGAGCACATTTGGGAGCGATTTCGAGTCAATCGGTCCAAAGACCTGGAAGCTATTGAAAAAATGGGCCACTTTTTTCTTTAAAATATTCACCAAAAATACAAATTTCACCGGAATCCGATCGGGACTGCTGTGTCTCATTCAGCGAGTAGAGGACCACATTCGTGACGAATTTCGAGTCAATCGGTCAAATGACGACCGTAACCCTAACCCTAGCTCCATAACCCTAACCCTAACCCTAACCCTAATGCCAGCCTTAAGGCAGTCTCATGAAACATTGTCTCTTTTCACTAAAATATTCACCAAAAATACAAATTTCACCGGAATCCGATGGGGACTGCTGTGTCTCGTTCAGCCAGTATAGGAGCACATTTGGGAGCGATTTCGAGTCAATCGGTCCAAAGACCTGGAAGCTATTGAAAAAATGGGCCACTTTTTTCTTTAAAATATTCACCAAAAATACAAATTTCACCGGAATCCGATGGGGACTGCTGTGTCTCGTTCAGCCAGTATAGGAGCACATTTGGGAGCGATTTCGAGTCAATCGGTCCAAAGACCTGGAAGCTATTGAAAAAATGGGCCACTTTTTTCTTTAAAATATTCAACAAAAATACAAATTTCACCGGAATCCGATGGGGACTGCTGTGTCTCATTCAGCGAGTAGAGGACCACATTCGTGACGAATTTCGAGTCAATCGGTCAAAAGACGACCGTAACCCTAACCCTAGCTCCATAACCCTAACCCTAACCCTAACCCTAATGCCAGCCTTAAGGCAGTCTCATGAAACATTGTCTCTTTTCACTAAAATATTCACCAAAAATACAAATTTCACCGGAATCCGATGGGGACTGCTGTGTCTCGTTCAGCCAGTATAGGAGCACATTTGGGAGCGATTTCGAGTCAATCGGTCCAAAGACCTGGAAGCTATTGAAAAAATGGGCCACTTTTTTCTTTAAAATATTCACCAAAAATACAAATTTCACCGGAATCCGATGGGGACTGCTGTGTCTCATTCAGCGAGTAGAGGACCACATTCGTGACGAATTTCGAGTCAATCGGTCAAAAGACGACCGTAACCCTAACCCTAGCTCCATAACCCTAACCCTAACCCTAACCCTAATGCCAGCCTTAAGGCAGTCTCATGAAACATTGTCTCTTTTCACTAAAATATTCACCAAAAATACAAATTTCACCGGAATCCGATGGGGACTGCTGTGTCTCGTTCAGCCAGTATAGGAGCACATTTGGGAGCGATTTCGAGTCAATCGGTCAAAAGACGACCGTAACCCTAACCCTAGCTCCATAACCCTAACCCTAACCCTAACCCTAATGCCAGCCTTAAGGCAGTCTCATGAAACATTGTCTCTTTTCACTAAAATATTCACCAAAAATACAAATTTCACCGGAATCCGATGGGGACTGCTGTGTCTCGTTCAGCCAGTATAGGAGCACATTTGGGAGCGATTTCGAGTCAATCGGTCCAAAGACCTGGAAGCTATTGAAAAAATGGGCCACTTTTTTCTTTAAAATATTCACCAAAAATACAAATTTCACCAGAATCCGATGGGGACTGCTGTGTCTCATTCAGCGAGTAGAGGACCACATTCGTGACGAATTTCGAGTCAATCGGTCAAAAGACGACCGTAACCCTAACCCTAGCTCCATAACCCTAACCCTAACCCTAACCCTAATGCCAGCCTTAAGGCAGTCTCATGAAACATTGTCTCTTTTCACTAAAATATTCACCAAAAATACAAATTTCACCGGAATCCGATGGGGACTGCTGTGTCTCGTTCAGCCAGTATAGGAGCACATTTGGGAGCGATTTCGAGTCAATCGGTCCAAAGACCTGGAAGCTATTGAAAAAATGGGCCACTTTTTTCTTTAAAATATTCACCAAAAATACAAATTTCACCGGAATCCGATGGGGACTGCTGTGTCTCATTCAGCGAGTAGAGGACCACATTCGTGACGAATTTCGAGTCAATCGGTCAAAAGACGACCGTAACCCTAACCCTAGCTCCATAACCCTAACCCTAACCCTAACCCTAATGCCAGCCTTAAGGCAGTCTCATGAAACATTGTCTCTTTTCACTAAAATATTCACCAAAAATACAAATATCACCGGAATCCGATGGGGACTGCTGTGTCTCGTTCAGCCAGTATAGGAGCACATTTGGGAGCGATTTCGAGTCAATCGGTCCAAAGACCTGGAAGCTATTGAAAAAATGGGCCACTTTTTTCTTTAAAATATTCACCAAAAATACAAATTTCACCGGAATCCGATGGGGACTGCTGTGTCTCGTTCAGCCAGTATAGGAGCACATTTGGGAGCGATTTCGAGTCAATCGGTCCAAAGACCTGGAAGCTATTGAAAAAATGGGCCACTTTTTTCTTTAAAATATTCACCAAAAATACAAATTTCACCGGAATCCGATGGGGACTGCTGTGTCTCATTCAGCGAGTAGAGGACCACATTCGTGACGAATTTCGAGTCAATCGGTCAAAAGACGACCGTAACCCTAACCCTAGCTCCATAACCCTAACCCTAACCCTAACCCTAATGCCAGCCTTAAGGCAGTCTCATGAAACATTGTCTCTTTTCACTAAAATATTCACCAAAAATACAAATTTCACCGGAATCCGATGGGGACTGCTGTGTCTCGTTCAGCCAGTATAGGAGCACATTTGGGAGCGATTTCGAGTCAATCGGTCCAAAGACCTGGAAGCTATTGAAAAAATGGGCCACTTTTTTCTTTAAAATATTCACCAAAAATACAAATTTCACCGGAATCCGATGGGGACTGCTGTGTCTCGTTCAGCCAGTATAGGAGCACATTTGGGAGCGATTTCGAGTCAATCGGTCCAAAGACCTGGAAGCTATTGAAAAAATGGGCCACTTTTTTCTTTAAAATATTCACCAAAAATACAAATTTCACCGGAATCCGATGGGGACTGCTGTGTCTCATTCAGCGAGTAGAGGACCACATTCGTGACGAATTTCGAGTCAATCGGTCAAAAGACGACCGTAACCCTAACCCTAGCTCCATAACCCTAACCCTAACCCTAACCCTAATGCCAGCCTTAAGGCAGTCTCATGAAACATTGTCTCTTTTCACTAAAATATTCACCAAAAATACAAATATCACCGGAATCCGATGGGGACTGCTGTGTCTCGTTCAGCCAGTATAGGAGCACATTTGGGAGCGATTTCGAGTCAATCGGTCCAAAGACCTGGAAGCTATTGAAAAAATGGGCCATTTTTTTCTTTAAAATATTCACCAAAAATACAAATTTCACCGGAATCCGATGGGGACTGCTGTGTCTCGTTCAGCCAGTATAGGAGCACATTTGGGAGCGATTTCGAGTCAATCGGTCCAAAGACCTGGAAGCTATTGAAAAAATGGGCCACTTTTTTCTTTAAAATATTCACCAAAAATACAAATTTCACCGGAATCCGATGGGGACTGCTGTGTCTCGTTCAGCCAGTATAGGAGCACATTTGGGAGCGATTTCGAGTCAATCGGTCCAAAGACCTGGAAGCTATTGAAAAAATGGGCCACTTTTTTCTTTAAAATATTCACCAAAAATACAAATTTCACCGGAATCCGATGGGGACTGCTGTGTCTCATTCAGCGAGTAGAGGACCACATTCGTGACGAATTTCGAGTCAATCGGTCAAAAGACGACCGTAACCCTAACCCTAGCTCCATAACCCTAACCCTAACCCTAACCCTAATGCCAGCCTTAAGGCAGTCTCATGAAACATTGTCTCTTTTCACTAAAATATTCACCAAAAATACAAATTTCACCGGAATCCGATGGGGACTGCTGTGTCTCGTTCAGCCAGTATAGGAGCACATTTGGGAGCGATTTCGAGTCAATCGGTCCAAAGACCTGGAAGCTATTGAAAAAATGGGCCACTTTTTTCTTTAAAATATTCACCAAAAATACAAATTTCACCGGAATCCGATGGGGACTGCTGTGTCTCGTTCAGCCAGTATAGGAGCACATTTGGGAGCGATTTCGAGTCAATCGGTCCAAAGACCTGGAAGCTATTGAAAAAATGGGCCACTTTTTTCTTTAAAATATTCACCAAAAATACAAATTTCACCGGAATCCGATGGGGACTGCTGTGTCTCATTCAGCGAGTAGAGGACCACATTCGTGACGAATTTCGAGTCAATCGGTCAAAAGACGACCGTAACCCTAACCCTAGCTCCATAACCCTAACCCTAACCCTAACCCTAATGCCAGCCTTAAGGCAGTCTCATGAAACATTGTCTCTTTTCACTAAAATATTCACCAAAAATACAAATATCACCGGAATCCGATGGGGACTGCTGTGTCTCGTTCAGCCAGTATAGGAGCACATTTGGGAGCGATTTCGAGTCAATCGGTCCAAAGACCTGGAAGCTATTGAAAAAATGGGCCATTTTTTTCTTTAAAATATTCACCAAAAATACAAATTTCACCGGAATCCGATGGGGACTGCTGTGTCTCGTTCAGCCAGTATAGGAGCACATTTGGGAGCGATTTCGAGTCAATCGGTCCAAAGACCTGGAAGCTATTGAAAAAATGGGCCACTTTTTTCTTTAAAATATTCACCAAAAATACAAATTTCACCGGAATCCGATGGGGACTGCTGTGTCTCGTTCAGCCAGTATAGGAGCACATTTGGGAGCGATTTCGAGTCAATCGGTCCAAAGACCTGGAAGCTATTGAAAAAATGGGCCACTTTTTTCTTTAAAATATTCACCAAAAATACAAATTTCACCAGAATCCGATGGGGACTGCTGTGTCTCATTCAGCGAGTAGAGGACCACATTCGTGACGAATTTCGAGTCAATCGGTCAAAAGACGACCGTAACCCTAACCCTAGCTCCATAACCCTAACCCTAACCCTAACCCTAATGCCAGCCTTAAGGCAGTCTCATGAAACATTGTCTCTTTTCACTAAAATATTCACCAAAAATACAAATATCACCGGAATCCGATGGGGACTGCTGTGTCTCGTTCAGCCAGTATAGGAGCACATTTGGGAGCGATTTCGAGTCAATCGGTCCAAAGACCTGGAAGCTATTGAAAAAATGGGCCACTTTTTTCTTTAAAATATTCACCAAAAATACAAATTTCACCGGAATCCGATGGGGACTGCTGTGTCTCGTTCAGCCAGTATAGGAGCACATTTGGGAGCGATTTCGAGTCAATCGGTCCAAAGACCTGGAAGCTATTGAAAAAATGGGCCACTTTTTTCTTTAAAATATTCACCAAAAATACAAATTTCACCGGAATCCGATGGGGACTGCTGTGTCTCGTTCAGCCAGTATAGGAGCACATTTGGGAGCGATTTCGAGTCAATCGGTCCAAAGACCTGGAAGCTATTGAAAAAATGGGCCACTTTTTTCTTTAAAATATTCACCAAAAATACAAATTTCACCGGAATCCGATGGGGACTGCTGTGTCTCATTCAGCGAGTAGAGGACCACATTCGTGACGAATTTCGAGTCAATCGGTCAAAAGACGACCGTAACCCTAACCCTAGCTCCATAACCCTAACCCTAACCCTAACCCTAATGCCAGCCTTAAGGCAGTCTCATGAAACATTGTCTCTTTTCACTAAAATATTCACCAAAAATACAAATATCACCGGAATCCGATGGGGACTGCTGTGTCTCGTTCAGCCAGTATAGGAGCACATTTGGGAGCGATTTCGAGTCAATCGGTCCAAAGACCTGGAAGCTATTGAAAAAATGGGCCACTTTTTTCTTTAAAATATTCACCAAAAATACAAATTTCACCGGAATCCGATGGGGACTGCTGTGTCTCGTTCAGCCAGTATAGGAGCACATTTGGGAGCGATTTCGAGTCAATCGGTCCAAAGACCTGGAAGCTATTGAAAAAATGGGCCACTTTTTTCTTTAAAATATTCACCAAAAATACAAATTTCACCGGAATCCGATGGGGACTGCTGTGTCTCGTTCAGCCAGTATAGGAGCACATTTGGGAGCGATTTCGAGTCAATCGGTCAAAAGACCTGGAAGCTATTGAAAAAATGGGCCACTTTTTTCTTTAAAATATTCACCAAAAATACAAATTTCACCAGAATCCGATGGGGACTGCTGTGTCTCATTCAGCGAGTAGAGGACCACATTCGTGAAGAATTTCGAGTCAATCGGTCAAAAGACGACCGTAACCCTAACCCTAGCTCCATAACCCTAACCCTAACCCTAACCCTAATGCCAGCCTTAAGGCAGTCTCATGAAACATTGTCTCTTTTCACTAAAATATTCACCAAAAATACAAATTTCACCGGAATCCGATGGGGACTGCTGTGTCTCGTTCAGCCAGTATAGGAGCACATTTGGGAGCGATTTCGAGTCAATCGGTCCAAAGACCTGGAAGCTATTGAAAAAATGGGCCACTTTTTTCTTTAAAATATTCACCAAAAATACAAATTTCAGCGGAATCCGATGGGGACTGCTGTGTCTCATTCAGCGAGTAGAGGACCACATTCGTGACGAATTTCGAGTCAATCGGTCAAAAGACGACCGTAACCCTAACCCTAGCTCCATAACCCTAACCCTAACCCTAACCCTAATGCCAGCCTTAAGGCAGTCTCATGAAACATTGTCTCTTTTCACTAAAATATTCACCAAAAATAAAAATTTCACCGGAATCCGATGGGGACTGCTGTGTCTCGTTCAGCCAGTATAGGAGCACATTTGGGAGCGATTTCGAGTCAATCGGTCCAAAGACCTGGAAGCTATTGAAAAAATGGGCCACTTTTTTCTTTAAAATATTCACCAAAAATGCAAATTTCACCGGAATCCGATGGGGACTGCTGTGTCTCGTTCAGCCAGTATAGGAGCACATTTGGGAGCGATTTCGAGTCAATCGGTCCAAAGACCTGGAAGCTATTGAAAAAATGGGCCACTTTTTTCTTTAAAATATTCACCAAAAATACAAATTTCACCGGAATCCGATGGGGACTGCTGTGTCTCATTCAGCGAGTAGAGGACCACATTCGTGACGAATTTCGAGTCAATCGATCAAAAGACGACCGTAACCCTAACCCTAGCTCCATAACCCTAACCCTAACCCTAACCCTAATGCCAGCCTTAAGGCAGTCTCATGAAACATTGTCTCTTTTCACTAAAATTTTCACCAAAAATACAAATTTCACCGGAATCCGATGGGGACTGCTGTGTCTCGTTCAGCCAGTATAGGAGCACATTTGGGAGCGATTTCGAGTCAATCGGTCCAAAGACCTGGAAGCTATTGAAAAAATGGGCCACTTTTTTCTTTAAAATATTCACCAAAAATACAAATTTCACCGGAATCCGATGGGGACTGCTGTGTCTCGTTCAGCCAGTATAGGAGCACATTTGGGAGCGATTTCGAGTCAATCGGTCCAAAGACCTGGAAGCTATTGAAAAAATGGGCCACTTTTTTCTTTAAAATATTCACCAAAAATACAAATTTCACCAGAATCCGATGGGGACTGCTGTGTCTCATTCAGCGAGTAGAGGACCACATTCGTGACGAATTTCGAGTCAATCGGTCAAAAGACGACCGTAACCCTAACCCTAGCTCCATAACCCTAACCCTAACCCTAACCCTAATGCCAGCCTTAAGGCAGTCTCATGAAACATTGTCTCTTTTCACTAAAATATTCACCAAAAATACAAATTTCACCGGAATCCGATGGGGACTGCTGTGTCTCGTTCAGCCAGTATAGGAGCACATTTGGGAGCGATTTCGAGTCAATCGGTCCAAAGACCTGGAAGCTATTGAAAAAATGGGCCACTTTTTTCTTTAAAATATTCACCAAAAATACAAATTTCACCGGAATCCGATGGGGACTGCTGTGTCTCATTCAGCGAGTAGAGGACCACATTCGTGACGAATTTCGAGTCAATCGGTCAAAAGACGACCGTAACCCTAACCCTAGCTCCATAACCCTAACCCTAACCCTAACCCTAATGCCAGCCTTAAGGCAGTCTCATGAAACATTGTCTCTTTTCACTAAAATATTCACCAAAAATACAAATATCACCGGAATCCGATGGGGACTGCTGTGTCTCGTTCAGCCAGTATAGGAGCACATTTGGGAGCGATTTCGAGTCAATCGGTCCAAAGACCTGGAAGCTATTGAAAAAATGGGCCACTTTTTTCTTTAAAATATTCACCAAAAATACAAATTTCACCGGAATCCAATGGGGACTGCTGTGTCTCGTTCAGCCAGTATAGGAGCACATTTGGGAGCGATTTCGAGTCAATCGGTCCAAAGACCTGGAAGCTATTGAAAAAATGGGCCACTTTTTTCTTTAAAATATTCACCAAAAATACAAATTTCACCGGAATCCGATGGGGACTGCTGTGTCTCGTTCAGCCAGTATAGGAGCACATTTGGGAGCGATTTCGAGTCAATCGGTCCAAAGACCTGGAAGCTATTGAAAAAATGGGCCACTTTTTTCTTTAAAATATTCACCAAAAATACAAATTTCACCAGAATCCGATGGGGACTGCTGTGTCTCATTCAGCGAGTAGAGGACCACATTCGTGACGAATTTCGAGTCAATCGGTCAAAAGACGACCGTAACCCTAACCCTAGCTCCATAACCCTAACCCTAACCCTAACCCTAATGCCAGCCTTAAGGCAGTCTCATGAAACATTGTCTCTTTTCACTAAAATATTCACCAAAAATACAAATTTCACCGGAATCCGATGGGGACTGCTGTGTCTCGTTCAGCCAGTATAGGAGCACATTTGGGGGCGATTTCGAGTCAATCGGTCCAAAGACCTGGAAGCTATTGAAAAAATGGGCCACTTTTTTCTTTAAAATATTCACCAAATATACAAATTTCACCGGAATCCGATGGGGACTGCTGTGTCTCATTCAGCGAGTAGAGGACCACATTCGTGACGAATTTCGAGTCAATCGGTCAAAAGACGACCGTAACCCTAACCCTAGCTCCATAACCCTAACCCTAACCCTAACCCTAATGCCAGCCTTAAGGCAGTCTCATGAAACATTGTCTCTTTTCACTAAAATATTCACCAAAAATACAAATTTCACCGGA
Source organism: Pagrus major (assembly GCF_040436345.1). Lineage (NCBI taxonomy): Eukaryota > Metazoa > Chordata > Actinopteri > Spariformes > Sparidae > Pagrus > Pagrus major. The sequence goes on from NC_133236.1 coordinate 4,412,750, forward strand.
ATCCGATGGGGACTGCTGTGTCTCGTTCAGCCAGTATAGGAGTACATTTGGGAGCGATTTCGAGTCAATCGGTCCAAAGACCTGGAAGCTATTGAAAAAATGGGCCACTTTTTTCTTTAAAATATTCACCAAAAATACAAATTTCACCGGAATCCGATGGGGACTGCTGTGTCTCGTTCAGCCAGTATAGGAGCACATTTGGGAGCGATTTCGAGTCAATCGGTCCAAAGACCTGGAAGCTATTGAAAAAATGGGCCACTTTTTTCTTTAAAATATTCACCAAAAATACAAATTTCACCGGAATCCGATGGGGACTGCTGTGTCTCATTCAGCGTGTAGAGGACCACATTCGTGACGAATTTCGAGTCAATCGGTCAAAAGACGACCGTAACCCTAACCCTAGCTCCATAACCCTAACCCTAACCCTAACCCTAATGCCAGCCTTAAGGCAGTCTCATGAAACATTGTCTCTTTTCACTAAAATATTCACCAAAAATACAAATTTCACCGGAATCCGATGGGGACTGCTGTGTCTCGTTCAGCCAGTATAGGAGTACATTTGGGAGCGATTTCGAGTCAATCGGTCCAAAGACCTGGAAGCTATTGAAAAAATGGGCCACTTTTTTCTTTAAAATATTCACCAAAAATACAAATTTCACCGGAATCCGATGGGGACTGCTGTGTCTCGTTCAGCCAGTATAGGAGCACATTTGGGAGCGATTTCGAGTCAATCGGTCCAAAGACCTGGAAGCTATTGAAAAAATGGGCCACTTTTTTCTTTAAAATATTCACCAAAAATACAAATTTCACCGGAATCCGATGGGGACTGCTGTGTCTCATTCAGCGAGTAGAGGACCACATTCGTGACGAATTTCGAGTCAATCGGTCAAAAGACGACCGTAACCCTAACCCTAGCTCCATAACCCTAACCCTAACCCTAACCCTAATGCCAGCCTTAAGGCAGTCTCATGAAACATTGTCTCTTTTCACTAAAATATTCACCAAAAACACAAATTTCACCGGAATCCGATGGGGACTGCTGTGTCTCGTTCAGCCAGTATAGGAGCACATTTGGGAGCGATTTCGAGTCAATCGGTCCAAAGACCTGGAAGCTATTGAAAAAATGGGCCACTTTTTTCTTTAAAATATTCACCAAAAATACAAATTTCACCGGAATCCGATGGGGACTGCTGTGTCTCGTTCAGCCAGTATAGGAGCACATTTGGGAGCGATTTCGAGTCAATCGGTCCAAAGACCTGGAAGCTATTGAAAAAATGGGCCACTTTTTTCTTTAAAATATTCACCAAAAATACAAATTTCACCAGAGTCCGATGGGGACTGCTGTGTCTCATTCAGCGAGTAGAGGACCACATTCGTGACGAATTTCGAGTCAATCGGTCAAAAGACGACCGTAACCCTAACCCTAGCTCCATAACCCTAACCCTAACCCTAACCCTAATGCCAGCCTTAAGGCAGTCTCATGAAACATTGTCTCTTTTCACTAAAATATTCACCAAAAATACAAATTTCACCGGAATCCGATGGGGACTGCTGTGTCTCGTTCAGCCAGTATAGGAGCACATTTGGGAGCGATTTCGAGTCAATCGGTCCAAAGACCTGGAAGCTATTGAAAAAATGGGCCACTTTTTTCTTTAAAATATTCACCAAAAATACAAATTTCACCGGAATCCGATGGGGACTGCTGTGTCTCATTCAGCGAGTAGAGGACCACATTCGTGACGAATTTCGAGTCAATCGGTCAAAAGACGACCGTAACCCTAACCCTAGCTCCATAACCCTATCCCTAACCCTAACCCTAATGCCAGCCTTAAGGCAGTCTCATGAAACATTGTCTCTTTTCACTAAAATATTCACCAAAAATACAAATATCACCGGAATCCGATGGGGACTGCTGTGTCTCGTTCAGCCAGTATAGGAGCACATTTGGGAGCGATTTCGAGTCAATCGGTCCAAAGACCTGGAAGCTATTGAAAAAATGGGCCACTTTTTTCTTTAAAATATTCACCAAAAATACAAATTTCACCGGAATCCGATGGGGACTGCTGTGTCTCGTTCAGCCAGTATAGGAGCACATTTGGGAGCGATTTCGAGTCAATCGGTCCAAAGACCTGGAAGCTATTGAAAAAATGGGCCACTTTTTTCTTTAAAATATTCACCAAAAATACAAATTTCACCGGAATCCGATGGGGACTGCTGTGTCTCGTTCAGCCAGTATAGGAGCACATTTGGGAGCGATTTCGAGTCAATCGGTCCAAAGACCTGGAAGCTATTGAAAAAATGGGCCACTTTTTTCTTTAAAATATTCACCAAAAATACAAATTTCACCGGAATCCGATGGGGACTGCTGTGTCTCATTCAGCGAGTAGAGGAGCACATTCACGACGAATTTCGAGTCAATCGGTCAAAAGACGACCGTAACCCTAACCCTAGCTCCATAACCCTAACCCTAATGCCAACCTTAAGGCAGTCTCATGAAACATTGTCTCTTTTCACTAAAATATTCACCAAAAATACAAATTTCACCAGAATCCGATGGGGACTGCTGTGTCTCGTTCAGCCAGTATAGGAGCACATTTGGGAGCGATTTCGAGTCAATCGGTCCAAAGACCTGGAAGCTATTGAAAAAATGGGCCACTTTTTTCTTTAAAATATTCACCAAAAATACAAATTTCACCGGAATCCGATGGGGACTGCTGTGTCTCGTTCAGCCAGTATAGGAGCACATTTGGGAGCGATTTCGAGTCAATCGGTCCAAAGACCTGGAAGCTATTGAAAAAATGGGCCACTTTTTTCTTTAAAATATTCACCAAAAATACAAATTTCACCGGAATCCGATGGGGACTGCTGTGTCTCGTTCAGCCAGTATAGGAGCACATTTGGGAGCGATTTCGAGTCAATCGGTCCAAAGACCTGGAAGCTATTGAAAAAATGGGCCACTTTTTTCTTTAAAATATTCACCAAAAATACAAATTTCACCGGAATCCGATGGGGACTGCTGTGTCTCGTTCAGCCAGTATAGGAGCACATTTGGGAGCGATTTCGAGTCAATCGGTCCAAAGACCTGGAAGCTATTGAAAAAATGGGCCACTTTTTTCTTTAAAATATTCACCAAAAATACAAATTTCACCGGAATCCGATGGGGACTGCTGTGTCTCATTCAGCGAGTAGAGGAGCACATTCACGACGAATTTCGAGTCAATCGGTCAAAAGACGACCGTAACCCTAACCCTAGCTCCATAACCCTAACCCTAATGCCAACCTTAAGGCAGTCTCATGAAACATTGTCTCTTTTCACTAAAATATTCACCAAAAATACAAATTTCACCAGAATCCGATGGGGACTGCTGTGTCTCGTTCAGCCAGTATAGGAGCACATTTGGGAGCGATTTCGAGTCAATCGGTCCAAAGACCTGGAAGCTATTGAAAAAATGGGCCACTTTTTTCTTTAAAATATTCACCAAAAATACAAATTTCACCGGAATCCGATGGGGACTGCTGTGTCTCATTCAGCGAGTAGAGGACCACATTCGTGACGAATTTCGAGTCAATCGGTCAAAAGACGACCGTAACCCTAACCCTAGCTCCATAACCCTAACCCTAACCCTAACCCTAATGCCAGCCTTAAGGCAGTCTCATGAAACATTGTCTCTTTTCACTAAAATATTCACCAAAAATACAAATATCACCGGAATCCGATGGGGACTGCTGTGTCTCGTTCAGCCAGTATAGGAGCACATTTGGGAGCGATTTCGAGTCAATCGGTCCAAAGACCTGGAAGCTATTGAAAAAATGGGCCACTTTTTTCTTTAAAATATTCACCAAAAATACAAATTTCACCGGAATCCAATGGGGACTGCTGTGTCTCGTTCAGCCAGTATAGGAGCACATTTGGGAGCGATTTCGAGTCAATCGGTCCAAAGACCTGGAAGCTATTGAAAAAATGGGCCACTTTTTTCTTTAAAATATTCACCAAAAATACAAATTTCACCGGAATCCGATGGGGACTGCTGTGTCTCGTTCAGCCAGTATAGGAGCACATTCGAGACGAATTTCGAGTCAATCGGTCAAAAGACGACCGTAACCCTAACCCTAGCTCCATAACCCTAACCCTAACCCTAACCCTAATGCCAGCCTTAAGGCAGTCTCATGAAACATTGTCTCTTTTCACTAAAATATTCACCAAAAATACAAATTTCACCGGAATCCGATGGGGACTGCTGTGTCTCGTTCAGCCAGTATAGGAGCACATTTGGGAGCGATTTCGAGTCAATCGGTCCAAAGACCTGGAAGCTATTGAAAAAATGGGCCACTTTTTTCTTTAAAATATTCACCAAAAATACAAATTTCACCGGAATCCAATGGGGACTGCTGTGTCTCGTTCAGCCAGTATAGGAGCACATTTGGGAGCGATTTCGAGTCAATCGGTCCAAAGACCTGGAAGCTATTGAAAAAATGGGCCACTTTTTTCTTTAAAATATTCACCAAAAATACAAATTTCACCGGAATCCGATGGGGACTGCTGTGTCTCGTTCAGCCAGTATAGGAGCACATTTGGGAGCGATTTCGAGTCAATCGGTCCAAAGACCTGGAAGCTATTGAAAAAATGGGCCACTTTTTTCTTTAAAATATTCACCAAAAATACAAATTTCACCAGAATCCGATGGGGACTGCTGTGTCTCATTCAGCGAGTAGAGGACCACATTCGTGACGAATTTCGAGTCAATCGGTCAAAAGACGACCGTAACCCTAACCCTAGCTCCATAACCCTAACCCTAACCCTAACCCTAATGCCAGCCTTAAGGCAGTCTCATGAAACATTGTCTCTTTTCACTAAAATATTCACCAAAAATACAAATTTCACCGGAATCCGATGGGGACTGCTGTGTCTCGTTCAGCCAGTATAGGAGCACATTTGGGAGCGATTTCGAGTCAATCGGTCCAAAGACCTGGAAGCTATTGAAAAAATGGGCCACTTTTTTCTTTAAAATATTCACCAAAAATACAAATTTCACCGGAATCCGATGGGGACTGCTGTGTCTCATTCAGCGAGTAGAGGACCACATTCGTGACGAATTTCGAGTCAATCGGTCAAAAGACGACCGTAACCCTAACCCTAGCTCCATAACCCTAACCCTAACCCTAACCCTAATGCCAGCCTTAAGGCAGTCTCATGAAACATTGTCTCTTTTCACTAAAATATTCACCAAAAACACAAATTTCACCGGAATCCGATGGGGACTGCTGTGTCTCGTTCAGCCAGTATAGGAGCACATTTGGGAGCGATTTCGAGTCAATCGGTCCAAAGACCTGGAAGCTATTGAAAAAATGGGCTACTTTTTTCTTTAAAATATTCACCAAAAATACAAATTTCACCGGAATCCGATGGGGACTACTGTGTCTCGTTCAGCCAGTATAGGAGCACATTTGGGAGCGATTTCGAGTCAATCGGTCCAAAGACCTGGAAGCTATTGAAAAAATGGGCCACTTTTTTCTTTAAAATATTCACCAAAAATACAAATTTCAGCGGAATCCGATGGGGACTGCTGTGTCTCATTCAGCGAGTAGAGGACCACATTCGTGACGAATTTCGAGTCAATCGGTCAAAAGACGACCGTAACCCTAACCCTAGCTCCATAACCCTAACCCTAACCCTAACCCTAATGCCAGCCTTAAGGCAGTCTCATGAAACATTGTCTCTTTTCACTAAAATATTCACCAAAAATAAAAATTTCACCGGAATCCGATGGGGACTGCTGTGTCTCGTTCAGCCAGTATAGGAGCACATTTGGGAGCGATTTCGAGTCAATCGGTCCAAAGACCTGGAAGCTATTGAAAAAATGGGCCACTTTTTTCTTTAAAATATTCACCAAAAATACAAATTTCACCAGAATCCGATGGGGACTGCTGTGTCTCATTCAGCGAGTAGAGGACCACATTCGTGACGAATTTCGAGTCAATCGGTCAAAAGACGACCGTAACCCTAACCCTAGCTCCATAACCCTAACCCTAACCCTAACCCTAATGCCAGCCTTAAGGCAGTCTCATGAAACATTGTCTCTTTTCACTAAAATATTCACCAAAAATACAAATTTCACCGGAATCCGATGGGGACTGCTGTGTCTCGTTCAGCCAGTATAGGAGCACATTTGGGAGCGATTTCGAGTCAATCGGTCCAAAGACCTGGAAGCTATTGAAAAAATGGGCCACTTTTTTCTTTAAAATATTCACCAAAAATACAAATTTCACCGGAATCCGATGGGGACTGCTGTGTCTCATTCAGCGAGTAGAGGACCACATTCGTGACGAATTTCGAGTCAATCGGTCAAAAGACGACCGTAACCCTAACCCTAGCTCCATAACCCTAACCCTAACCCTAACCCTAATGCCAGCCTTAAGGCAGTCTCATGAAACATTGTCTCTTTTCACTAAAATATTCACCAAAAACACAAATTTCACCGGAATCCGATGGGGACTGCTGTGTCTCGTTCAGCCAGTATAGGAGCACATTTGGGAGCGATTTCGAGTCAATCGGTCCAAAGACCTGGAAGCTATTGAAAAAATGGGCTACTTTTTTCTTTAAAATATTCACCAAAAATACAAATTTCACCGGAATCCGATGGGGACTACTGTGTCTCGTTCAGCCAGTATAGGAGCACATTTGGGAGCGATTTCGAGTCAATCGGTCCAAAGACCTGGAAGCTATTGAAAAAATGGGCCACTTTTTTCTTTAAAATATTCACCAAAAATACAAATTTCAGCGGAATCCGATGGGGACTGCTGTGTCTCATTCAGCGAGTAGAGGACCACATTCGTGACGAATTTCGAGTCAATCGGTCAAAAGACGACCGTAACCCTAACCCTAGCTCCATAACCCTAACCCTAACCCTAACCCTAATGCCAGCCTTAAGGCAGTCTCATGAAACATTGTCTCTTTTCACTAAAATATTCACCAAAAATAAAAATTTCACCGGAATCCGATGGGGACTGCTGTGTCTCGTTCAGCCAGTATAGGAGCACATTTGGGAGCGATTTCGAGTCAATCGGTCCAAAGACCTGGAAGCTATTGAAAAAATGGGCCACTTTTTTCTTTAAAATATTCACCAAAAATACAAATTTCACCAGAATCCGATGGGGACTGCTGTGTCTCATTCAGCGAGTAGAGGACCACATTCGTGACGAATTTCGAGTCAATCGGTCAAAAGACGACCGTAACCCTAACCCTAGCTCCATAACCCTAACCCTAACCCTAACCCTAATGCCAGCCTTAAGGCAGTCTCATGAAACATTGTCTCTTTTCACTAAAATATTCACCAAAAATACAAATTTCACCGGAATCCGATGGGGACTGCTGTGTCTCGTTCAGCCAGTATAGGAGCACATTTGGGAGCGATTTCGAGTCAATCGGTCCAAAGACCTGGAAGCTATTGAAAAAATGGGCCACTTTTTTCTTTAAAATATTCACCAAAAATACAAATTTCACCGGAATCCGATGGGGACTGCTGTGTCTCATTCAGCGAGTAGAGGACCACATTCGTGACGAATTTCGAGTCAATCGGTCAAAAGACGACCGTAACCCTAACCCTAGCTCCATAACCCTAACCCTAACCCTAACCCTAATGCCAGCCTTAAGGCAGTCTCATGAAACATTGTCTCTTTTCACTAAAATATTCACCAAAAACACAAATTTCACCGGAATCCGATGGGGACTGCTGTGTCTCGTTCAGCCAGTATAGGAGCACATTTGGGAGCGATTTCGAGTCAATCGGTCCAAAGACCTGGAAGCTATTGAAAAAATGGGCTACTTTTTTCTTTAAAATATTCACCAAAAATACAAATTTCACCGGAATCCGATGGGGACTACTGTGTCTCGTTCAGCCAGTATAGGAGCACATTTGGGAGCGATTTCGAGTCAATCGGTCCAAAGACCTGGAAGCTATTGAAAAAATGGGCCACTTTTTTCTTTAAAATATTCACCAAAAATACAAATTTCAGCGGAATCCGATGGGGACTGCTGTGTCTCATTCAGCGAGTAGAGGACCACATTCGTGACGAATTTCGAGTCAATCGGTCAAAAGACGACCGTAACCCTAACCCTAGCTCCATAACCCTAACCCTAACCCTAACCCTAATGCCAGCCTTAAGGCAGTCTCATGAAACATTGTCTCTTTTCACTAAAATATTCACCAAAAATACAAATATCACCGGAATCCGATGGGGACTGCTGTGTCTCGTTCAGCCAGTATAGGAGCACATTTGGGAGCGATTTCGAGTCAATCGGTCCAAAGACCTGGAAGCTATTGAAAAAATGGGCCACTTTTTTCTTTAAAATATTCACCAAAAATACAAATTTCACCGGAATCCAATGGGGACTGCTGTGTCTCGTTCAGCCAGTATAGGAGCACATTTGGGAGCGATTTCGAGTCAATCGGTCCAAAGACCTGGAAGCTATTGAAAAAATGGGCCACTTTTTTCTTTAAAATATTCACCAAAAATACAAATTTCACCGGAATCCGATGGGGACTGCTGTGTCTCGTTCAGCCAGTATAGGAGCACATTTGGGAGCGATTTCGAGTCAATCGGTCCAAAGACCTGGAAGCTATTGAAAAAATGGGCCACTTTTTTCTTTAAAATATTCACCAAAAATACAAATTTCACCAGAATCCGATGGGGACTGCTGTGTCTCATTCAGCGAGTAGAGGACCACATTCGTGACGAATTTCGAGTCAATCGGTCAAAAGACGACCGTAACCCTAACCCTAGCTCCATAACCCTAACCCTAACCCTAACCCTAATGCCAGCCTTAAGGCAGTCTCATGAAACATTGTCTCTTTTCACTAAAATATTCACCAAAAATACAAATTTCACCGGAATCCGATGGGGACTGCTGTGTCTCGTTCAGCCAGTATAGGAGCACATTTGGGGGCGATTTCGAGTCAATCGGTCCAAAGACCTGGAAGCTATTGAAAAAATGGGCCACTTTTTTCTTTAAAATATTCACCAAATATACAAATTTCACCGGAATCCGATGGGGACTGCTGTGTCTCATTCAGCGAGTAGAGGACCACATTCGTGACGAATTTCGAGTCAATCGGTCAAAAGACGACCGTAACCCTAACCCTAGCTCCATAACCCTAACCCTAACCCTAACCCTAATGCCAGCCTTAAGGCAGTCTCATGAAACATTGTCTCTTTTCACTAAAATATTCACCAAAAATACAAATTTCACCGGAATCCGATGGGGACTGCTGTGTCTCGTTCAGCCAGTATAGGAGTACATTTGGGAGCGATTTCGAGTCAATCGGTCCAAAGACCTGGAAGCTATTGAAAAAATGGGCCACTTTTTTCTTTAAAATATTCACCAAAAATACAAATTTCACCGGAATCCGATGGGGACTGCTGTGTCTCGTTCAGCCAGTATAGGAGCACATTTGGGAGCGATTTCGAGTCAATCGGTCCAAAGACCTGGAAGCTATTGAAAAAATGGGCCACTTTTTTCTTTAAAATATTCACCAAAAATACAAATTTCACCGGAATCCGATGGGGACTGCTGTGTCTCATTCAGCGTGTAGAGGACCACATTCGTGACGAATTTCGAGTCAATCGGTCAAAAGACGACCGTAACCCTAACCCTAGCTCCATAACCCTAACCCTAACCCTAACCCTAATGCCAGCCTTAAGGCAGTCTCATGAAACATTGTCTCTTTTCACTAAAATATTCACCAAAAATACAAATTTCACCGGAATCCGATGGGGACTGCTGTGTCTCGTTCAGCCAGTATAGGAGTACATTTGGGAGCGATTTCGAGTCAATCGGTCCAAAGACCTGGAAGCTATTGAAAAAATGGGCCACTTTTTTCTTTAAAATATTCACCAAAAATACAAATTTCACCGGAATCCGATGGGGACTGCTGTGTCTCGTTCAGCCAGTATAGGAGCACATTTGGGAGCGATTTCGAGTCAATCGGTCCAAAGACCTGGAAGCTATTGAAAAAATGGGCCACTTTTTTCTTTAAAATATTCACCAAAAATACAAATTTCACCGGAATCCGATGGGGACTGCTGTGTCTCATTCAGCGAGTAGAGGACCACATTCGTGACGAATTTCGAGTCAATCGGTCAAAAGACGACCGTAACCCTAACCCTAGCTCCATAACCCTAACCCTAACCCTAACCCTAATGCCAGCCTTAAGGCAGTCTCATGAAACATTGTCTCTTTTCACTAAAATATTCACCAAAAACACAAATTTCACCGGAATCCGATGGGGACTGCTGTGTCTCGTTCAGCCAGTATAGGAGCACATTTGGGAGCGATTTCGAGTCAATCGGTCCAAAGACCTGGAAGCTATTGAAAAAATGGGCCACTTTTTTCTTTAAAATATTCACCAAAAATACAAATTTCACCGGAATCCGATGGGGACTGCTGTGTCTCGTTCAGCCAGTATAGGAGCACATTTGGGAGCGATTTCGAGTCAATCGGTCCAAAGACCTGGAAGCTATTGAAAAAATGGGCCACTTTTTTCTTTAAAATATTCACCAAAAATACAAATTTCACCAGAATCCGATGGGGACTGCTGTGTCTCATTCAGCGAGTAGAGGACCACATTCGTGACGAATTTCGAGTCAATCGGTCAAAAGACGACCGTAACCCTAACCCTAGCTCCATAACCCTAACCCTAACCCTAACCCTAATGCCAGCCTTAAGGCAGTCTCATGAAACATTGTCTCTTTTCACTAAAATATTCACCAAAAATACAAATTTCACCGGAATCCGATGGGGACTGCTGTGTCTCGTTCAGCCAGTATAGGAGCACATTTGGGAGCGATTTCGAGTCAATCGGTCCAAAGACCTGGAAGCTATTGAAAAAATGGGCCACTTTTTTCTTTAAAATATTCACCAAAAATACAAATTTCACCGGAATCCGATGGGGACTGCTGTGTCTCATTCAGCGAGTAGAGGACCACATTCGTGACGAATTTCGAGTCAATCGGTCAAAAGACGACCGTAACCCTAACCCTAGCTCCATAACCCTATCCCTAACCCTAACCCTAATGCCAGCCTTAAGGCAGTCTCATGAAACATTGTCTCTTTTCACTAAAATATTCACCAAAAATACAAATATCACCGGAATCCGATGGGGACTGCTGTGTCTCGTTCAGCCAGTATAGGAGCACATTTGGGAGCGATTTCGAGTCAATCGGTCCAAAGACCTGGAAGCTATTGAAAAAATGGGCCACTTTTTTCTTTAAAATATTCACCAAAAATACAAATTTCACCGGAATCCGATGGGGACTGCTGTGTCTCGTTCAGCCAGTATAGGAGCACATTTGGGAGCGATTTCGAGTCAATCGGTCCAAAGACCTGGAAGCTATTGAAAAAATGGGCCACTTTTTTCTTTAAAATATTCACCAAAAATACAAATTTCACCGGAATCCGATGGGGACTGCTGTGTCTCGTTCAGCCAGTATAGGAGCACATTTGGGAGCGATTTCGAGTCAATCGGTCCAAAGACCTGGAAGCTATTGAAAAAATGGGCCACTTTTTTCTTTAAAATATTCACCAAAAATACAAATTTCACCGGAATCCGATGGGGACTGCTGTGTCTCATTCAGCGAGTAGAGGAGCACATTCACGACGAATTTCGAGTCAATCGGTCAAAAGACGACCGTAACCCTAACCCTAGCTCCATAACCCTAACCCTAATGCCAACCTTAAGGCAGTCTCATGAAACATTGTCTCTTTTCACTAAAATATTCACCAAAAATACAAATTTCACCAGAATCCGATGGGGACTGCTGTGTCTCGTTCAGCCAGTATAGGAGCACATTTGGGAGCGATTTCGAGTCAATCGGTCCAAAGACCTGGAAGCTATTGAAAAAATGGGCCACTTTTTTCTTTAAAATATTCACCAAAAATACAAATTTCACCGGAATCCGATGGGGACTGCTGTGTCTCGTTCAGCCAGTATAGGAGCACATTTGGGAGCGATTTCGAGTCAATCGGTCCAAAGACCTGGAAGCTATTGAAAAAATGGGCCACTTTTTTCTTTAAAATATTCACCAAAAATACAAATTTCACCGGAATCCGATGGGGACTGCTGTGTCTCGTTCAGCCAGTATAGGAGCACATTTGGGAGCGATTTCGAGTCAATCGGTCCAAAGACCTGGAAGCTATTGAAAAAATGGGCCACTTTTTTCTTTAAAATATTCACCAAAAATACAAATTTCACCGGAATCCGATGGGGACTGCTGTGTCTCATTCAGCGAGTAGAGGAGCACATTCACGACGAATTTCGAGTCAATCGGTCAAAAGACGACCGTAACCCTAACCCTAGCTCCATAACCCTAACCCTAATGCCAACCTTAAGGCAGTCTCATGAAACATTGTCTCTTTTCACTAAAATATTCACCAAAAATACAAATTTCACCAGAATCCGATGGGGACTGCTGTGTCTCGTTCAGCCAGTATAGGAGCACATTTGGGAGCGATTTCGAGTCAATCGGTCCAAAGACCTGGAAGCTATTGAAAAAATGGGCCACTTTTTTCTTTAAAATATTCACCAAAAATACAAATTTCACCGGAATCCGATGGGGACTGCTGTGTCTCATTCAGCGAGTAGAGGACCACATTCGTGACGAATTTCGAGTCAATCGGTCAAAAGACGACCGTAACCCTAACCCTAGCTCCATAACCCTAACCCTAACCCTAACCCTAATGCCAGCCTTAAGGCAGTCTCATGAAACATTGTCTCTTTTCACTAAAATATTCACCAAAAATACAAATATCACCGGAATCCGATGGGGACTGCTGTGTCTCGTTCAGCCAGTATAGGAGCACATTTGGGAGCGATTTCGAGTCAATCGGTCCAAAGACCTGGAAGCTATTGAAAAAATGGGCCACTTTTTTCTTTAAAATATTCACCAAAAATACAAATTTCACCGGAATCCAATGGGGACTGCTGTGTCTCGTTCAGCCAGTATAGGAGCACATTTGGGAGCGATTTCGAGTCAATCGGTCCAAAGACCTGGAAGCTATTGAAAAAATGGGCCACTTTTTTCTTTAAAATATTCACCAAAAATACAAATTTCACCGGAATCCGATGGGGACTGCTGTGTCTCGTTCAGCCAGTATAGGAGCACATTCGTGACGAATTTCGAGTCAATCGGTCAAAAGACGACCGTAACCCTAACCCTAGCTCCATAACCCTAACCCTAACCCTAACCCTAATGCCAGCCTTAAGGCAGTCTCATGAAACATTGTCTCTTTTCACTAAAATATTCACCAAAAATACAAATTTCACCGGAATCCGATGGGGACTGCTGTGTCTCGTTCAGCCAGTATAGGAGCACATTTGGGAGCGATTTCGAGTCAATCGGTCCAAAGACCTGGAAGCTATTGAAAAAATGGGCCACTTTTTTCTTTAAAATATTCACCAAAAATACAAATTTCACCGGAATCCAATGGGGACTGCTGTGTCTCGTTCAGCCAGTATAGGAGCACATTTGGGAGCGATTTCGAGTCAATCGGTCCAAAGACCTGGAAGCTATTGAAAAAATGGGCCACTTTTTTCTTTAAAATATTCACCAAAAATACAAATTTCACCGGAATCCGATGGGGACTGCTGTGTCTCGTTCAGCCAGTATAGGAGCACATTTGGGAGCGATTTCGAGTCAATCGGTCCAAAGACCTGGAAGCTATTGAAAAAATGGGCCACTTTTTTCTTTAAAATATTCACCAAAAATACAAATTTCACCAGAATCCGATGGGGACTGCTGTGTCTCATTCAGCGAGTAGAGGACCACATTCGTGACGAATTTCGAGTCAATCGGTCAAAAGACGACCGTAACCCTAACCCTAGCTCCATAACCCTAACCCTAACCCTAACCCTAATGCCAGCCTTAAGGCAGTCTCATGAAACATTGTCTCTTTTCACTAAAATATTCACCAAAAATACAAATTTCACCGGAATCCGATGGGGACTGCTGTGTCTCGTTCAGCCAGTATAGGAGCACATTTGGGAGCGATTTCGAGTCAATCGGTCCAAAGACCTGGAAGCTATTGAAAAAATGGGCCACTTTTTTCTTTAAAATATTCACCAAAAATACAAATTTCACCGGAATCCGATGGGGACTGCTGTGTCTCATTCAGCGAGTAGAGGACCACATTCGTGACGAATTTCGAGTCAATCGGTCAAAAGACGACCGTAACCCTAACCCTAGCTCCATAACCCTAACCCTAACCCTAACCCTAATGCCAGCCTTAAGGCAGTCTCATGAAACATTGTCTCTTTTCACTAAAATATTCACCAAAAACACAAATTTCACCGGAATCCGATGGGGACTGCTGTGTCTCGTTCAGCCAGTATAGGAGCACATTTGGGAGCGATTTCGAGTCAATCGGTCCAAAGACCTGGAAGCTATTGAAAAAATGGGCTACTTTTTTCTTTAAAATATTCACCAAAAATACAAATTTCACCGGAATCCGATGGGGACTACTGTGTCTCGTTCAGCCAGTATAGGAGCACATTTGGGAGCGATTTCGAGTCAATCGGTCCAAAGACCTGGAAGCTATTGAAAAAATGGGCCACTTTTTTCTTTAAAATATTCACCAAAAATACAAATTTCAGCGGAATCCGATGGGGACTGCTGTGTCTCATTCAGCGAGTAGAGGACCACATTCGTGACGAATTTCGAGTCAATCGGTCAAAAGACGACCGTAACCCTAACCCTAGCTCCATAACCCTAACCCTAACCCTAACCCTAATGCCAGCCTTAAGGCAGTCTCATGAAACATTGTCTCTTTTCACTAAAATATTCACCAAAAATAAAAATTTCACCGGAATCCGATGGGGACTGCTGTGTCTCGTTCAGCCAGTATAGGAGCACATTTGGGAGCGATTTCGAGTCAATCGGTCCAAAGACCTGGAAGCTATTGAAAAAATGGGCCACTTTTTTCTTTAAAATATTCACCAAAAATACAAATTTCACCAGAATCCGATGGGGACTGCTGTGTCTCATTCAGCGAGTAGAGGACCACATTCGTGACGAATTTCGAGTCAATCGGTCAAAAGACGACCGTAACCCTAACCCTAGCTCCATAACCCTAACCCTAACCCTAACCCTAATGCCAGCCTTAAGGCAGTCTCATGAAACATTGTCTCTTTTCACTAAAATATTCACCAAAAATACAAATTTCACCGGAATCCGATGGGGACTGCTGTGTCTCGTTCAGCCAGTATAGGAGCACATTTGGGAGCGATTTCGAGTCAATCGGTCCAAAGACCTGGAAGCTATTGAAAAAATGGGCCACTTTTTTCTTTAAAATATTCACCAAAAATACAAATTTCACCGGAATCCGATGGGGACTGCTGTGTCTCATTCAGCGAGTAGAGGACCACATTCGTGACGAATTTCGAGTCAATCGGTCAAAAGACGACCGTAACCCTAACCCTAGCTCCATAACCCTAACCCTAACCCTAACCCTAATGCCAGCCTTAAGGCAGTCTCATGAAACATTGTCTCTTTTCACTAAAATATTCACCAAAAACACAAATTTCACCGGAATCCGATGGGGACTGCTGTGTCTCGTTCAGCCAGTATAGGAGCACATTTGGGAGCGATTTCGAGTCAATCGGTCCAAAGACCTGGAAGCTATTGAAAAAATGGGCTACTTTTTTCTTTAAAATATTCACCAAAAATACAAATTTCACCGGAATCCGATGGGGACTACTGTGTCTCGTTCAGCCAGTATAGGAGCACATTTGGGAGCGATTTCGAGTCAATCGGTCCAAAGACCTGGAAGCTATTGAAAAAATGGGCCACTTTTTTCTTTAAAATATTCACCAAAAATACAAATTTCAGCGGAATCCGATGGGGACTGCTGTGTCTCATTCAGCGAGTAGAGGACCACATTCGTGACGAATTTCGAGTCAATCGGTCAAAAGACGACCGTAACCCTAACCCTAGCTCCATAACCCTAACCCTAACCCTAACCCTAATGCCAGCCTTAAGGCAGTCTCATGAAACATTGTCTCTTTTCACTAAAATATTCACCAAAAATAAAAATTTCACCGGAATCCGATGGGGACTGCTGTGTCTCGTTCAGCCAGTATAGGAGCACATTTGGGAGCGATTTCGAGTCAATCGGTCCAAAGACCTGGAAGCTATTGAAAAAATGGGCCACTTTTTTCTTTAAAATATTCACCAAAAATGCAAATTTCACCGGAATCCGATGGGGACTGCTGTGTCTCGTTCAGCCAGTATAGGAGCACATTTGGGAGCGATTTCGAGTCAATCGGTCCAAAGACCTGGAAGCTATTGAAAAAATGGGCCACTTTTTTCTTTAAAATATTCACCAAAAATACAAATTTCACCGGAATCCGATGGGGACTGCTGTGTCTCATTCAGCGAGTAGAGGACCACATTCGTGACGAATTTCGAGTCAATCGATCAAAAGACGACCGTAACCCTAACCCTAGCTCCATAACCCTAACCCTAACCCTAACCCTAATGCCAGCCTTAAGGCAGTCTCATGAAACATTGTCTCTTTTCACTAAAATTTTCACCAAAAATACAAATTTCACCGGAATCCGATGGGGACTGCTGTGTCTCGTTCAGCCAGTATAGGAGCACATTTGGGAGCGATTTCGAGTCAATCGGTCCAAAGACCTGGAAGCTATTGAAAAAATGGGCCACTTTTTTCTTTAAAATATTCACCAAAAATACAAATTTCACCGGAATCCGATGGGGACTGCTGTGTCTCGTTCAGCCAGTATAGGAGCACATTTGGGAGCGATTTCGAGTCAATCGGTCCAAAGACCTGGAAGCTATTGAAAAAATGGGCCACTTTTTTCTTTAAAATATTCACCAAAAATACAAATTTCACCAGAATCCGATGGGGACTGCTGTGTCTCATTCAGCGAGTAGAGGACCACATTCGTGACGAATTTCGAGTCAATCGGTCAAAAGACGACCGTAACCCTAACCCTAGCTCCATAACCCTAACCCTAACCCTAATGCCAGCCTTAAGGCAGTCTCATGAAACATTGTCTCTTTTCACTAAAATATTCACCAAAAATACAAATTTCACCGGAATCCGATGGGGACTGCTGTGTCTCGTTCAGCCAGTATAGGAGCACATTTGGGAGCGATTTCGAGTCAATCGGTCCAAAGACCTGGAAGCTATTGAAAAAATGGGCCACTTTTTTCTTTAAAATATTCACCAAAAATACAAATTTCACCGGAATCCGATGGGGACTGCTGTGTCTCATTCAGCGAGTAGAGGACCACATTCGTGACGAATTTCGAGTCAATCGGTCAAAAGACGACCGTAACCCTAACCCTAGCTCCATAACCCTAACCCTAACCCTAACCCTAATGCCAGCCTTAAGGCAGTCTCATGAAACATTGTCTCTTTTCACTAAAATATTCACCAAAAATACAAATATCACCGGAATCCGATGGGGACTGCTGTGTCTCGTTCAGCCAGTATAGGAGCACATTTGGGAGCGATTTCGAGTCAATCGGTCCAAAGACCTGGAAGCTATTGAAAAAATGGGCCACTTTTTTCTTTAAAATATTCACCAAATATACAAATTTCACCGGAATCCGATGGGGACTGCTGTGTCTCATTCAGCGAGTAGAGGACCACATTCGTGACGAATTTCGAGTCAATCGGTCAAAAGACGACCGTAACCCTAACCCTAGCTCCATAACCCTAACCCTAACCCTAACCCTAATGCCAGCCTTAAGGCAGTCTCATGAAACATTGTCTCTTTTCACTAAAATATTCACCAAAAATACAAATTTCACCGGAATCCGATGGGGACTGCTGTGTCTCGTTCAGCCAGTATAGGAGTACATTTGGGAGCGATTTCGAGTCAATCGGTCCAAAGACCTGGAAGCTATTGAAAAAATGGGCCACTTTTTTCTTTAAAATATTCACCAAAAATACAAATTTCACCGGAATCCGATGGGGACTGCTGTGTCTCGTTCAGCCAGTATAGGAGCACATTTGGGAGCGATTTCGAGTCAATCGGTCCAAAGACCTGGAAGCTATTGAAAAAATGGGCCACTTTTTTCTTTAAAATATTCACCAAAAATACAAATTTCAGCGGAATCCGATGGGGACTGCTGTGTCTCATTCAGCGAGTAGAGGACCACATTCGTGACGAATTTCGAGTCAATCGGTCAAAAGACGACCGTAACCCTAACCCTAGCTCCATAACCCTAACCCTAACCCTAACCCTAATGCCAGCCTTAAGGCAGTCTCATGAAACATTGTCTCTTTTCACTAAAATATTCACCAAAAATAAAAATTTCACCGGAATCCGATGGGGACTGCTGTGTCTCGTTCAGCCAGTATAGGAGCACATTTGGGAGCGATTTCGAGTCAATCGGTCCAAAGACCTGGAAGCTATTGAAAAAATGGGCCACTTTTTTCTTTAAAATATTCACCAAAAATGCAAATTTCACCGGAATCCGATGGGGACTGCTGTGTCTCGTTCAGCCAGTATAGGAGCACATTTGGGAGCGATTTCGAGTCAATCGGTCCAAAGACCTGGAAGCTATTGAAAAAATGGGCCACTTTTTTCTTTAAAATATTCACCAAAAATACAAATTTCACCGGAATCCGATGGGGACTGCTGTGTCTCATTCAGCGAGTAGAGGACCACATTCGTGACGAATTTCGAGTCAATCGGTCAAAAGACGACCGTAACCCTAACCCTAGCTCCATAACCCTAACCCTAACCCTAACCCTAATGCCAGCCTTAAGGCAGTCTCATGAAACATTGTCTCTTTTCACTAAAATATTCACCAAAAATAAAAATTTCACCGGAATCCGATGGGGACTGCTGTGTCTCGTTCAGCCAGTATAGGAGCACATTTGGGAGCGATTTCGAGTCAATCGGTCCAAAGACCTGGAAGCTATTGAAAAAATGGGCCACTTTTTTCTTTAAAATATTCACCAAAAATGCAAATTTCACCGGAATCCGATGGGGACTGCTGTGTCTCGTTCAGCCAGTATAGGAGCACATTTGGGAGCGATTTCGAGTCAATCGGTCCAAAGACCTGGAAGCTATTGAAAAAATGGGCCACTTTTTTCTTTAAAATATTCACCAAAAATACAAATTTCACCGGAATCCGATGGGGACTGCTGTGTCTCATTCAGCGAGTAGAGGACCACATTCGTGACGAATTTCGAGTCAATCGATCAAAAGACGACCGTAACCCTAACCCTAGCTCCATAACCCTAACCCTAACCCTAACCCTAATGCCAGCCTTAAGGCAGTCTCATGAAACATTGTCTCTTTTCACTAAAATTTTCACCAAAAATACAAATTTCACCGGAATCCGATGGGGACTGCTGTGTCTCGTTCAGCCAGTATAGGAGCACATTTGGGAGCGATTTCGAGTCAATCGGTCCAAAGACCTGGAAGCTATTGAAAAAATGGGCCACTTTTTTCTTTAAAATATTCACCAAAAATACAAATTTCACCGGAATCCGATGGGGACTGCTGTGTCTCGTTCAGCCAGTATAGGAGCACATTTGGGAGCGATTTCGAGTCAATCGGTCCAAAGACCTGGAAGCTATTGAAAAAATGGGCCACTTTTTTCTTTAAAATATTCACCAAAAATACAAATTTCACCAGAATCCGATGGGGACTGCTGTGTCTCATTCAGCGAGTAGAGGACCACATTCGTGACGAATTTCGAGTCAATCGGTCAAAAGACGACCGTAACCCTAACCCTAGCTCCATAACCCTAACCCTAACCCTAATGCCAGCCTTAAGGCAGTCTCATGAAACATTGTCTCTTTTCACTAAAATATTCACCAAAAATACAAATTTCACCGGAATCCGATGGGGACTGCTGTGTCTCGTTCAGCCAGTATAGGAGCACATTTGGGAGCGATTTCGAGTCAATCGGTCCAAAGACCTGGAAGCTATTGAAAAAATGGGCCACTTTTTTCTTTAAAATATTCACCAAAAATACAAATTTCACCGGAATCCGATGGGGACTGCTGTGTCTCATTCAGCGAGTAGAGGACCACATTCGTGACGAATTTCGAGTCAATCGGTCAAAAGACGACCGTAACCCTAACCCTAGCTCCATAACCCTAACCCTAACCCTAACCCTAATGCCAGCCTTAAGGCAGTCTCATGAAACATTGTCTCTTTTCACTAAAATATTCACCAAAAATACAAATATCACCGGAATCCGATGGGGACTGCTGTGTCTCGTTCAGCCAGTATAGGAGCACATTTGGGAGCGATTTCGAGTCAATCGGTCCAAAGACCTGGAAGCTATTGAAAAAATGGGCCACTTTTTTCTTTAAAATATTCACCAAAAATACAAATTTCACCGGAATCCAATGGGGACTGCTGTGTCTCGTTCAGCCAGTATAGGAGCACATTTGGGAGCGATTTCGAGTCAATCGGTCCAAAGACCTGGAAGCTATTGAAAAAATGGGCCACTTTTTTCTTTAAAATATTCACCAAAAATACAAATTTCACCGGAATCCGATGGGGACTGCTGTGTCTCGTTCAGCCAGTATAGGAGCACATTTGGGAGCGATTTCGAGTCAATCGGTCCAAAGACCTGGAAGCTATTGAAAAAATGGGCCACTTTTTTCTTTAAAATATTCACCAAAAATACAAATTTCACCAGAATCCGATGGGGACTGCTGTGTCTCATTCAGCGAGTAGAGGACCACATTCGTGACGAATTTCGAGTCAATCGGTCAAAAGACGACCGTAACCCTAACCCTAGCTCCATAACCCTAACCCTAACCCTAACCCTAATGCCAGCCTTAAGGCAGTCTCATGAAACATTGTCTCTTTTCACTAAAATATTCACCAAAAATACAAATTTCACCGGAATCCGATGGGGACTGCTGTGTCTCGTTCAGCCAGTATAGGAGCACATTTGGGAGCGATTTCGAGTCAATCGGTCCAAAGACCTGGAAGCTATTGAAAAAATGGGCCACTTTTTTCTTTAAAATATTCACCAAATATACAAATTTCACCGGAATCCGATGGGGACTGCTGTGTCTCATTCAGCGAGTAGAGGACCACATTCGTGACGAATTTCGAGTCAATCGGTCAAAAGACGACCGTAACCCTAACCCTAGCTCCATAACCCTAACCCTAACCCTAACCCTAATGCCAGCCTTAAGGCAGTCTCATGAAACATTGTCTCTTTTCACTAAAATATTCACCAAAAATACAAATTTCACCGGAATCCGATGGGGACTGCTGTGTCTCGTTCAGCCAGTATAGGAGTACATTTGGAAGCGATTTCGAGTCAATCGGTCCAAAGACCTGGAAGCTATTGAAAAAATGGGCCACTTTTTTCTTTAAAATATTCACCAAAAATACAAATTTCACCGGAATCCGATGGGGACTGCTGTGTCTCGTTCAGCCAGTATAGGAGCACATTTGGGAGCGATTTCGAGTCAATCGGTCCAAAGACCTGGAAGCTATTGAAAAAATGGGCCACTTTTTTCTTTAAAATATTCACCAAAAATACAAATTTCAGCGGAATCCGATGGGGACTGCTGTGTCTCATTCAGCGAGTAGAGGACCACATTCGTGACGAATTTCGAGTCAATCGGTCAAAAGACGACCGTAACCCTAACCCTAGCTCCATAACCCTAACCCTAACCCTAACCCTAATGCCAGCCTTAAGGCAGTCTCATGAAACATTGTCTCTTTTCACTAAAATATTCACCAAAAATAAAAATTTCACCGGAATCCGATGGGGACTGCTGTGTCTCGTTCAGCCAGTATAGGAGCACATTTGGGAGCGATTTCGAGTCAATCGGTCCAAAGACCTGGAAGCTATTGAAAAAATGGGCCACTTTTTTCTTTAAAATATTCACCAAAAATGCAAATTTCACCGGAATCCGATGGGGACTGCTGTGTCTCGTTCAGCCAGTATAGGAGCACATTTGGGAGCGATTTCGAGTCAATCGGTCCAAAGACCTGGAAGCTATTGAAAAAATGGGCCACTTTTTTCTTTAAAATATTCACCAAAAATACAAATTTCACCGGAATCCGATGGGGACTGCTGTGTCTCATTCAGCGAGTAGAGGACCACATTCGTGACGAATTTCGAGTCAATCGATCAAAAGACGACCGTAACCCTAACCCTAGCTCCATAACCCTAACCCTAACCCTAACCCTAATGCCAGCCTTAAGGCAGTCTCATGAAACATTGTCTCTTTTCACTAAAAATTTCACCAAAAATACAAATTTCACCGGAATCCGATGGGGACTGCTGTGTCTCGTTCAGCCAGTATAGGAGCACATTTGGGAGCGATTTCGAGTCAATCGGTCCAAAGACCTGGAAGCTATTGAAAAAATGGGCCACTTTTTTCTTTAAAATATTCACCAAAAATACAAATTTCACCGGAATCCGATGGGGACTGCTGTGTCTCGTTCAGCCAGTATAGGAGCACATTTGGGAGCGATTTCGAGTCAATCGGTCCAAAGACCTGGAAGCTATTGAAAAAATGGGCCACTTTTTTCTTTAAAATATTCACCAAAAATACAAATTTCACCAGAATCCGATGGGGACTGCTGTGTCTCATTCAGCGAGTAGAGGACCACATTCGTGACGAATTTCGAGTCAATCGGTCAAAAGACGACCGTAACCCTAACCCTAGCTCCATAACCCTAATGCCAGCCTTAAGGCAGTCTCATGAAACATTGTCTCTTTTCACTAAAATATTCACCAAAAATACAAATTTCACCGGAATCCGATGGGGACTGCTGTGTCTCGTTCAGCCAGTATAGGAGCACATTTGGGAGCGATTTCGAGTCAATCGGTCCAAAGACCTGGAAGCTATTGAAAAAATGGGCCACTTTTTTCTTTAAAATATTCACCAAAAATACAAATTTCACCGGAATCCGATGGGGACTGCTGTGTCTCGTTCAGCCAGTATAGGAGCACATTTGGGAGCGATTTCGAGTCAATCGGTCCAAAGACCTGGAAGCTATTGAAAAAATGGGCCACTTTTTTCTTTAAAATATTCACCAAAAATACAAATTTCACCAGAATCCGATGGGGACTGCTGTGTCTCATTCAGCGAGTAGAGGACCACATTCGTGACGAATTTCGAGTCAATCGGTCAAAAGACGACCGTAACCCTAACCCTAGCTCCATAACCCTAACCCTAACCCTAACCCTAATGCCAGCCTTAAGGCAGTCTCATGAAACATTGTCTCTTTTCACTAAAATATTCACCAAAAATACAAATTTCACCGGAATCCGATGGGGACTGCTGTGTCTCGTTCAGCCAGTATAGGAGCACATTTGGGAGCGATTTCGAGTCAATCGGTCCAAAGACCTGGAAGCTATTGAAAAAATGGGCCACTTTTTTCTTTAAAATATTCACCAAAAATACAAATTTCACCGGAATCCGATGGGGACTGCTGTGTCTCATTCAGCGAGTAGAGGACCACATTCGTGACGAATTTCGAGTCAATCGGTCAAAAGACGACCGTAACCCTAACCCTAGCTCCATAACCCTATCCCTAACCCTAACCCTAATGCCAGCCTTAAGGCAGTCTCATGAAACATTGTCTCTTTTCACTAAAATATTCACCAAAAATACAAATATCACCGGAATCCGATGGGGACTGCTGTGTCTCGTTCAGCCAGTATAGGAGCACATTTGGGAGCGATTTCGAGTCAATCGGTCCAAAGACCTGGAAGCTATTGAAAAAATGGGCCACTTTTTTCTTTAAAATATTCACCAAAAATACAAATTTCACCGGAATCCGATGGGGACTGCTGTGTCTCGTTCAGCCAGTATAGGAGCACATTTGGGAGCGATTTCGAGTCAATCGGTCCAAAGACCTGGAAGCTATTGAAAAAATGGGCCACTTTTTTCTTTAAAATATTCACCAAAAATACAAATTTCACCGGAATCCGATGGGGACTGCTGTGTCTCGTTCAGCCAGTATAGGAGCACATTTGGGAGCGATTTCGAGTCAATCGGTCCAAAGACCTGGAAGCTATTGAAAAAATGGGCCACTTTTTTCTTTAAAATATTCACCAAAAATACAAATTTCACCGGAATCCGATGGGGACTGCTGTGTCTCATTCAGCGAGTAGAGGACCACATTCGTGACGAATTTCGAGTCAATCGGTCAAAAGACGACCGTAACCCTAACCCTAGCTCCATAACCCTAACCCTAACCCTAACCCTAATGCCAGCCTTAAGGCAGTCTCATGAAACATTGTCTCTTTTCACTAAAATATTCACCAAAAACACAAATTTCACCGGAATCCGATGGGGACTGCTGTGTCTCGTTCAGCCAGTATAGGAGCACATTTGGGAGCGATTTCGAGTCAATCGGTCCAAAGACCTGGAAGCTATTGAAAAAATGGGCCACTTTTTTCTTTAAAATATTCACCAAAAATACAAATTTCACCGGAATCCGATGGGGACTGCTGTGTCTCGTTCAGCCAGTATAGGAGCACATTTGGGAGCGATTTCGAGTCAATCGGTCCAAAGACCTGGAAGCTATTGAAAAAATGGGCCACTTTTTTCTTTAAAATATTCACCAAAAATACAAATTTCACCAGAATCCGATGGGGACTGCTGTGTCTCATTCAGCGAGTAGAGGACCACATTCGTGACGAATTTCGAGTCAATCGGTCAAAAGACGACCGTAACCCTAACCCTAGCTCCATAACCCTAACCCTAACCCTAACCCTAATGCCAGCCTTAAGGCAGTCTCATGAAACATTGTCTCTTTTCACTAAAATATTCACCAAAAATACAAATTTCACCGGAATCCGATGGGGACTGCTGTGTCTCGTTCAGCCAGTATAGGAGCACATTTGGGAGCGATTTCGAGTCAATCGGTCCAAAGACCTGGAAGCTATTGAAAAAATGGGCCACTTTTTTCTTTAAAATATTCACCAAAAATACAAATTTCACCGGAATCCGATGGGGACTGCTGTGTCTCATTCAGCGAGTAGAGGACCACATTCGTGACGAATTTCGAGTCAATCGGTCAAAAGACGACCGTAACCCTAACCCTAGCTCCATAACCCTATCCCTAACCCTAACCCTAATGCCAGCCTTAAGGCAGTCTCATGAAACATTGTCTCTTTTCACTAAAATATTCACCAAAAATACAAATATCACCGGAATCCGATGGGGACTGCTGTGTCTCGTTCAGCCAGTATAGGAGCACATTTGGGAGCGATTTCGAGTCAATCGGTCCAAAGACCTGGAAGCTATTGAAAAAATGGGCCACTTTTTTCTTTAAAATATTCACCAAAAATACAAATTTCACCGGAATCCGATGGGGACTGCTGTGTCTCGTTCAGCCAGTATAGGAGCACATTTGGGAGCGATTTCGAGTCAATCGGTCCAAAGACCTGGAAGCTATTGAAAAAATGGGCCACTTTTTTCTTTAAAATATTCACCAAAAATACAAATTTCACCGGAATCCGATGGGGACTGCTGTGTCTCATTCAGCGAGTAGAGGACCACATTCGTGACGAATTTCGAGTCAATCGGTCAAAAGACGACCGTAACCCTAACCCTAGCTCCATAACCCTAACCCTAACCCTAACCCTAATGCCAGCCTTAAGGCAGTCTCATGAAACATTGTCTCTTTTCACTAAAATATTCACCAAAAATACAAATATCACCGGAATCCGATGGGGACTGCTGTGTCTCGTTCAGCCAGTATAGGAGCACATTTGGGAGCGATTTCGAGTCAATCGGTCCAAAGACCTGGAAGCTATTGAAAAAATGGGCCACTTTTTTCTTTAAAATATTCACCAAAAATACAAATTTCACCGGAATCCAATGGGGACTGCTGTGTCTCGTTCAGCCAGTATAGGAGCACATTTGGGAGCGATTTCGAGTCAATCGGTCCAAAGACCTGGAAGCTATTGAAAAAATGGGCCACTTTTTTCTTTAAAATATTCACCAAAAATACAAATTTCACCGGAATCCGATGGGGACTGCTGTGTCTCGTTCAGCCAGTATAGGAGCACATTTGGGAGCGATTTCGAGTCAATCGGTCCAAAGACCTGGAAGCTATTGAAAAAATGGGCCACTTTTTTCTTTAAAATATTCACCAAAAATACAAATTTCACCAGAATCCGATGGGGACTGCTGTGTCTCATTCAGCGAGTAGAGGACCACATTCGTGACGAATTTCGAGTCAATCGGTCAAAAGACGACCGTAACCCTAACCCTAGCTCCATAACCCTAACCCTAACCCTAACCCTAATGCCAGCCTTAAGGCAGTCTCATGAAACATTGTCTCTTTTCACTAAAATATTCACCAAAAATACAAATTTCACCGGAATCCGATGGGGACTGCTGTGTCTCGTTCAGCCAGTATAGGAGCACATTTGGGAGCGATTTCGAGTCAATCGGTCCAAAGACCTGGAAGCTATTGAAAAAATGGGCCACTTTTTTCTTTAAAATATTCACCAAATATACAAATTTCACCGGAATCCGATGGGGACTGCTGTGTCTCATTCAGCGAGTAGAGGACCACATTCGTGACGAATTTCGAGTCAATCGGTCAAAAGACGACCGTAACCCTAACCCTAGCTCCATAACCCTAACCCTAACCCTAACCCTAATGCCAGCCTTAAGGCAGTCTCATGAAACATTGTCTCTTTTCACTAAAATATTCACCAAAAATACAAATTTCACCGGAATCCGATGGGGACTGCTGTGTCTCGTTCAGCCAGTATAGGAGTACATTTGGGAGCGATTTCGAGTCAATCGGTCCAAAGACCTGGAAGCTATTGAAAAAATGGGCCACTTTTTTCTTTAAAATATTCACCAAAAATACAAATTTCACCGGAATCCGATGGGGACTGCTGTGTCTCGTTCAGCCAGTATAGGAGCACATTTGGGAGCGATTTCGAGTCAATCGGTCCAAAGACCTGGAAGCTATTGAAAAAATGGGCCACTTTTTTCTTTAAAATATTCACCAAAAATACAAATTTCAGCGGAATCCGATGGGGACTGCTGTGTCTCATTCAGCGAGTAGAGGACCACATTCGTGACGAATTTCGAGTCAATCGGTCAAAAGACGACCGTAACCCTAACCCTAGCTCCATAACCCTAACCCTAACCCTAACCCTAATGCCAGCCTTAAGGCAGTCTCATGAAACATTGTCTCTTTTCACTAAAATATTCACCAAAAATAAAAATTTCACCGGAATCCGATGGGGACTGCTGTGTCTCGTTCAGCCAGTATAGGAGCACATTTGGGAGCGATTTCGAGTCAATCGGTCCAAAGACCTGGAAGCTATTGAAAAAATGGGCCACTTTTTTCTTTAAAATATTCACCAAAAATGCAAATTTCACCGGAATCCGATGGGGACTGCTGTGTCTCGTTCAGCCAGTATAGGAGCACATTTGGGAGCGATTTCGAGTCAATCGGTCCAAAGACCTGGAAGCTATTGAAAAAATGGGCCACTTTTTTCTTTAAAATATTCACCAAAAATACAAATTTCACCGGAATCCGATGGGGACTGCTGTGTCTCATTCAGCGAGTAGAGGACCACATTCGTGACGAATTTCGAGTCAATCGATCAAAAGACGACCGTAACCCTAACCCTAGCTCCATAACCCTAACCCTAACCCTAACCCTAATGCCAGCCTTAAGGCAGTCTCATGAAACATTGTCTCTTTTCACTAAAAATTTCACCAAAAATACAAATTTCACCGGAATCCGATGGGGACTGCTGTGTCTCGTTCAGCCAGTATAGGAGCACATTTGGGAGCGATTTCGAGTCAATCGGTCCAAAGACCTGGAAGCTATTGAAAAAATGGGCCACTTTTTTCTTTAAAATATTCACCAAAAATACAAATTTCACCGGAATCCGATGGGGACTGCTGTGTCTCGTTCAGCCAGTATAGGAGCACATTTGGGAGCGATTTCGAGTCAATCGGTCCAAAGACCTGGAAGCTATTGAAAAAATGGGCCACTTTTTTCTTTAAAATATTCACCAAAAATACAAATTTCACCAGAATCCGATGGGGACTGCTGTGTCTCATTCAGCGAGTAGAGGACCACATTCGTGACGAATTTCGAGTCAATCGGTCAAAAGACGACCGTAACCCTAACCCTAGCTCCATAACCCTAATGCCAGCCTTAAGGCAGTCTCATGAAACATTGTCTCTTTTCACTAAAATATTCACCAAAAATACAAATTTCACCGGAATCCGATGGGGACTGCTGTGTCTCGTTCAGCCAGTATAGGAGCACATTTGGGAGCGATTTCGAGTCAATCGGTCCAAAGACCTGGAAGCTATTGAAAAAATGGGCCACTTTTTTCTTTAAAATATTCACCAAAAATACAAATTTCACCGGAATCCGATGGGGACTGCTGTGTCTCGTTCAGCCAGTATAGGAGCACATTTGGGAGCGATTTCGAGTCAATCGGTCCAAAGACCTGGAAGCTATTGAAAAAATGGGCCACTTTTTTCTTTAAAATATTCACCAAAAATACAAATTTCACCAGAATCCGATGGGGACTGCTGTGTCTCATTCAGCGAGTAGAGGACCACATTCGTGACGAATTTCGAGTCAATCGGTCAAAAGACGACCGTAACCCTAACCCTAGCTCCATAACCCTAACCCTAACCCTAACCCTAATGCCAGCCTTAAGGCAGTCTCATGAAACATTGTCTCTTTTCACTAAAATATTCACCAAAAATACAAATTTCACCGGAATCCGATGGGGACTGCTGTGTCTCGTTCAGCCAGTATAGGAGCACATTTGGGAGCGATTTCGAGTCAATCGGTCCAAAGACCTGGAAGCTATTGAAAAAATGGGCCACTTTTTTCTTTAAAATATTCACCAAAAATACAAATTTCACCGGAATCCGATGGGGACTGCTGTGTCTCATTCAGCGAGTAGAGGACCACATTCGTGACGAATTTCGAGTCAATCGGTCAAAAGACGACCGTAACCCTAACCCTAGCTCCATAACCCTATCCCTAACCCTAACCCTAATGCCAGCCTTAAGGCAGTCTCATGAAACATTGTCTCTTTTCACTAAAATATTCACCAAAAATACAAATATCACCGGAATCCGATGGGGACTGCTGTGTCTCGTTCAGCCAGTATAGGAGCACATTTGGGAGCGATTTCGAGTCAATCGGTCCAAAGACCTGGAAGCTATTGAAAAAATGGGCCACTTTTTTCTTTAAAATATTCACCAAAAATACAAATTTCACCGGAATCCGATGGGGACTGCTGTGTCTCGTTCAGCCAGTATAGGAGCACATTTGGGAGCGATTTCGAGTCAATCGGTCCAAAGACCTGGAAGCTATTGAAAAAATGGGCCACTTTTTTCTTTAAAATATTCACCAAAAATACAAATTTCACCGGAATCCGATGGGGACTGCTGTGTCTCGTTCAGCCAGTATAGGAGCACATTTGGGAGCGATTTCGAGTCAATCGGTCCAAAGACCTGGAAGCTATTGAAAAAATGGGCCACTTTTTTCTTTAAAATATTCACCAAAAATACAAATTTCACCGGAATCCGATGGGGACTGCTGTGTCTCATTCAGCGAGTAGAGGACCACATTCGTGACGAATTTCGAGTCAATCGGTCAAAAGACGACCGTAACCCTAACCCTAGCTCCATAACCCTAACCCTAACCCTAACCCTAATGCCAGCCTTAAGGCAGTCTCATGAAACATTGTCTCTTTTCACTAAAATATTCACCAAAAACACAAATTTCACCGGAATCCGATGGGGACTGCTGTGTCTCGTTCAGCCAGTATAGGAGCACATTTGGGAGCGATTTCGAGTCAATCGGTCCAAAGACCTGGAAGCTATTGAAAAAATGGGCCACTTTTTTCTTTAAAATATTCACCAAAAATACAAATTTCACCGGAATCCGATGGGGACTGCTGTGTCTCGTTCAGCCAGTATAGGAGCACATTTGGGAGCGATTTCGAGTCAATCGGTCCAAAGACCTGGAAGCTATTGAAAAAATGGGCCACTTTTTTCTTTAAAATATTCACCAAAAATACAAATTTCACCAGAATCCGATGGGGACTGCTGTGTCTCATTCAGCGAGTAGAGGACCACATTCGTGACGAATTTCGAGTCAATCGGTCAAAAGACGACCGTAACCCTAACCCTAGCTCCATAACCCTAACCCTAACCCTAACCCTAATGCCAGCCTTAAGGCAGTCTCATGAAACATTGTCTCTTTTCACTAAAATATTCACCAAAAATACAAATTTCACCGGAATCCGATGGGGACTGCTGTGTCTCGTTCAGCCAGTATAGGAGCACATTTGGGAGCGATTTCGAGTCAATCGGTCCAAAGACCTGGAAGCTATTGAAAAAATGGGCCACTTTTTTCTTTAAAATATTCACCAAAAATACAAATTTCACCGGAATCCGATGGGGACTGCTGTGTCTCATTCAGCGAGTAGAGGACCACATTCGTGACGAATTTCGAGTCAATCGGTCAAAAGACGACCGTAACCCTAACCCTAGCTCCATAACCCTATCCCTAACCCTAACCCTAATGCCAGCCTTAAGGCAGTCTCATGAAACATTGTCTCTTTTCACTAAAATATTCACCAAAAATACAAATATCACCGGAATCCGATGGGGACTGCTGTGTCTCGTTCAGCCAGTATAGGAGCACATTTGGGAGCGATTTCGAGTCAATCGGTCCAAAGACCTGGAAGCTATTGAAAAAATGGGCCACTTTTTTCTTTAAAATATTCACCAAAAATACAAATTTCACCGGAATCCGATGGGGACTGCTGTGTCTCGTTCAGCCAGTATAGGAGCACATTTGGGAGCGATTTCGAGTCAATCGGTCCAAAGACCTGGAAGCTATTGAAAAAATGGGCCACTTTTTTCTTTAAAATATTCACCAAAAATACAAATTTCACCGGAATCCGATGGGGACTGCTGTGTCTCGTTCAGCCAGTATAGGAGCACATTTGGGAGCGATTTCGAGTCAATCGGTCCAAAGACCTGGAAGCTATTGAAAAAATGGGCCACTTTTTTCTTTAAAATATTCACCAAAAATACAAATTTCACCGGAATCCGATGGGGACTGCTGTGTCTCATTCAGCGAGTAGAGGAGCACATTCACGACGAATTTCGAGTCAATCGGTCAAAAGACGACCGTAACCCTAACCCTAGCTCCATAACCCTAACCCTAATGCCAACCTTAAGGCAGTCTCATGAAACATTGTCTCTTTTCACTAAAATATTCACCAAAAATACAAATTTCACCAGAATCCGATGGGGACTGCTGTGTCTCGTTCAGCCAGTATAGGAGCACATTTGGGAGCGATTTCGAGTCAATCGGTCCAAAGACCTGGAAGCTATTGAAAAAATGGGCCACTTTTTTCTTTAAAATATTCACCAAAAATACAAATTTCACCGGAATCCGATGGGGACTGCTGTGTCTCGTTCAGCCAGTATAGGAGCACATTTGGGAGCGATTTCGAGTCAATCGGTCCAAAGACCTGGAAGCTATTGAAAAAATGGGCCACTTTTTTCTTTAAAATATTCACCAAAAATACAAATTTCACCGGAATCCGATGGGGACTGCTGTGTCTCGTTCAGCCAGTATAGGAGCACATTTGGGAGCGATTTCGAGTCAATCGGTCCAAAGACCTGGAAGCTATTGAAAAAATGGGCCACTTTTTTCTTTAAAATATTCACCAAAAATACAAATTTCACCGGAATCCGATGGGGACTGCTGTGTCTCGTTCAGCCAGTATAGGAGCACATTTGGGAGCGATTTCGAGTCAATCGGTCCAAAGACCTGGAAGCTATTGAAAAAATGGGCCACTTTTTTCTTTAAAATATTCACCAAAAATACAAATTTCACCGGAATCCGATGGGGACTGCTGTGTCTCATTCAGCGAGTAGAGGACCACATTCGTGACGAATTTCGAGTCAATCGGTCAAAAGACGACCGTAACCCTAACCCTAGCTCCATAACCCTAACCCTAACCCTAACCCTAATGCCAGCCTTAAGGCAGTCTCATGAAACATTGTCTCTTTTCACTAAAATATTCACCAAAAATACAAATATCACCGGAATCCGATGGGGACTGCTGTGTCTCGTTCAGCCAGTATAGGAGCACATTTGGGAGCGATTTCGAGTCAATCGGTCCAAAGACCTGGAAGCTATTGAAAAAATGGGCCACTTTTTTCTTTAAAATATTCACCAAAAATACAAATTTCACCGGAATCCAATGGGGACTGCTGTGTCTCGTTCAGCCAGTATAGGAGCACATTTGGGAGCGATTTCGAGTCAATCGGTCCAAAGACCTGGAAGCTATTGAAAAAATGGGCCACTTTTTTCTTTAAAATATTCACCAAAAATACAAATTTCACCGGAATCCGATGGGGACTGCTGTGTCTCGTTCAGCCAGTATAGGAGCACATTCGTGACGAATTTCGAGTCAATCGGTCAAAAGACGACCGTAACCCTAACCCTAGCTCCATAACCCTAACCCTAACCCTAACCCTAATGCCAGCCTTAAGGCAGTCTCATGAAACATTGTCTCTTTTCACTAAAATATTCACCAAAAATACAAATTTCACCGGAATCCGATGGGGACTGCTGTGTCTCGTTCAGCCAGTATAGGAGCACATTTGGGAGCGATTTCGAGTCAATCGGTCCAAAGACCTGGAAGCTATTGAAAAAATGGGCCACTTTTTTCTTTAAAATATTCACCAAAAATACAAATTTCACCGGAATCCAATGGGGACTGCTGTGTCTCGTTCAGCCAGTATAGGAGCACATTTGGGAGCGATTTCGAGTCAATCGGTCCAAAGACCTGGAAGCTATTGAAAAAATGGGCCACTTTTTTCTTTAAAATATTCACCAAAAATACAAATTTCACCGGAATCCGATGGGGACTGCTGTGTCTCGTTCAGCCAGTATAGGAGCACATTTGGGAGCGATTTCGAGTCAATCGGTCCAAAGACCTGGAAGCTATTGAAAAAATGGGCCACTTTTTTCTTTAAAATATTCACCAAAAATACAAATTTCACCAGAATCCGATGGGGACTGCTGTGTCTCATTCAGCGAGTAGAGGACCACATTCGTGACGAATTTCGAGTCAATCGGTCAA
This sequence comes from Pagrus major, assembly GCF_040436345.1. NCBI lineage: Eukaryota > Metazoa > Chordata > Actinopteri > Spariformes > Sparidae > Pagrus > Pagrus major. Next base: position 4,445,906 of record NC_133236.1, read on the forward strand.
AAGACGACCGTAACCCTAACCCTAGCTCCATAACCCTAACCCTAACCCTAACCCTAATGCCAGCCTTAAGGCAGTCTCATGAAACATTGTCTCTTTTCACTAAAATATTCACCAAAAATGCAAATTTCACCGGAATCCGATGGGGACTGCTGTGTCTCGTTCAGCCAGTATAGGAGCACATTTGGGAGCGATTTCGAGTCAATCGGTCCAAAGACCTGGAAGCTATTGAAAAAATGGGCCACTTTTTTCTTTAAAATATTCACCAAAAATACAAATTTCACCGGAATCCGATGGGGACTGCTGTGTCTCATTCAGCGAGTAGAGGACCACATTCGTGACGAATTTCGAGTCAATCGGTCAAAAGACGACCGTAACCCTAACCCTAGCTCCATAACCCTAACCCTAACCCTAACCCTAATGCCAGCCTTAAGGCAGTCTCATGAAACATTGTCTCTTTTCACTAAAATATTCACCAAAAACACAAATTTCACCGGAATCCGATGGGGACTGCTGTGTCTCGTTCAGCCAGTATAGGAGCACATTTGGGAGCGATTTCGAGTCAATCGGTCCAAAGACCTGGAAGCTATTGAAAAAATGGGCTACTTTTTTCTTTAAAATATTCACCAAAAATACAAATTTCACCGGAATCCGATGGGGACTACTGTGTCTCGTTCAGCCAGTATAGGAGCACATTTGGGAGCGATTTCGAGTCAATCGGTCCAAAGACCTGGAAGCTATTGAAAAAATGGGCCACTTTTTTCTTTAAAATATTCACCAAAAATACAAATTTCAGCGGAATCCGATGGGGACTGCTGTGTCTCATTCAGCGAGTAGAGGACCACATTCGTGACGAATTTCGAGTCAATCGGTCAAAAGACGACCGTAACCCTAACCCTAGCTCCATAACCCTAACCCTAACCCTAACCCTAATGCCAGCCTTAAGGCAGTCTCATGAAACATTGTCTCTTTTCACTAAAATATTCACCAAAAATAAAAATTTCACCGGAATCCGATGGGGACTGCTGTGTCTCGTTCAGCCAGTATAGGAGCACATTTGGGAGCGATTTCGAGTCAATCGGTCCAAAGACCTGGAAGCTATTGAAAAAATGGGCCACTTTTTTCTTTAAAATATTCACCAAAAATGCAAATTTCACCGGAATCCGATGGGGACTGCTGTGTCTCGTTCAGCCAGTATAGGAGCACATTTGGGAGCGATTTCGAGTCAATCGGTCCAAAGACCTGGAAGCTATTGAAAAAATGGGCCACTTTTTTCTTTAAAATATTCACCAAAAATACAAATTTCACCGGAATCCGATGGGGACTGCTGTGTCTCATTCAGCGAGTAGAGGACCACATTCGTGACGAATTTCGAGTCAATCGATCAAAAGACGACCGTAACCCTAACCCTAGCTCCATAACCCTAACCCTAACCCTAACCCTAATGCCAGCCTTAAGGCAGTCTCATGAAACATTGTCTCTTTTCACTAAAAATTTCACCAAAAATACAAATTTCACCGGAATCCGATGGGGACTGCTGTGTCTCGTTCAGCCAGTATAGGAGCACATTTGGGAGCGATTTCGAGTCAATCGGTCCAAAGACCTGGAAGCTATTGAAAAAATGGGCCACTTTTTTCTTTAAAATATTCACCAAAAATACAAATTTCACCGGAATCCGATGGGGACTGCTGTGTCTCGTTCAGCCAGTATAGGAGCACATTTGGGAGCGATTTCGAGTCAATCGGTCCAAAGACCTGGAAGCTATTGAAAAAATGGGCCACTTTTTTCTTTAAAATATTCACCAAAAATACAAATTTCACCAGAATCCGATGGGGACTGCTGTGTCTCATTCAGCGAGTAGAGGACCACATTCGTGACGAATTTCGAGTCAATCGGTCAAAAGACGACCGTAACCCTAACCCTAGCTCCATAACCCTAATGCCAGCCTTAAGGCAGTCTCATGAAACATTGTCTCTTTTCACTAAAATATTCACCAAAAATACAAATTTCACCGGAATCCGATGGGGACTGCTGTGTCTCGTTCAGCCAGTATAGGAGCACATTTGGGAGCGATTTCGAGTCAATCGGTCCAAAGACCTGGAAGCTATTGAAAAAATGGGCCACTTTTTTCTTTAAAATATTCACCAAAAATACAAATTTCACCGGAATCCGATGGGGACTGCTGTGTCTCGTTCAGCCAGTATAGGAGCACATTTGGGAGCGATTTCGAGTCAATCGGTCCAAAGACCTGGAAGCTATTGAAAAAATGGGCCACTTTTTTCTTTAAAATATTCACCAAAAATACAAATTTCACCAGAATCCGATGGGGACTGCTGTGTCTCATTCAGCGAGTAGAGGACCACATTCGTGACGAATTTCGAGTCAATCGGTCAAAAGACGACCGTAACCCTAACCCTAGCTCCATAACCCTAACCCTAACCCTAACCCTAATGCCAGCCTTAAGGCAGTCTCATGAAACATTGTCTCTTTTCACTAAAATATTCACCAAAAATACAAATTTCACCGGAATCCGATGGGGACTGCTGTGTCTCGTTCAGCCAGTATAGGAGCACATTTGGGAGCGATTTCGAGTCAATCGGTCCAAAGACCTGGAAGCTATTGAAAAAATGGGCCACTTTTTTCTTTAAAATATTCACCAAAAATACAAATTTCACCAGAATCCGATGGGGACTGCTGTGTCTCATTCAGCGAGTAGAGGACCACATTCGTGACGAATTTCGAGTCAATCGGTCAAAAGACGACCGTAACCCTAACCCTAGCTCCATAACCCTAACCCTAACCCTAACCCTAATGCCAGCCTTAAGGCAGTCTCATGAAACATTGTCTCTTTTCACTAAAATATTCACCAAAAATACAAATTTCACCGGAATCCGATGGGGACTGCTGTGTCTCGTTCAGCCAGTATAGGAGCACATTTGGGAGCGATTTCGAGTCAATCGGTCCAAAGACCTGGAAGCTATTGAAAAAATGGGCCACTTTTTTCTTTAAAATATTCACCAAAAATACAAATTTCACCGGAATCCGATGGGGACTGCTGTGTCTCATTCAGCGAGTAGAGGACCACATTCGTGACGAATTTCGAGTCAATCGGTCAAAAGACGACCGTAACCCTAACCCTAGCTCCATAACCCTATCCCTAACCCTAACCCTAATGCCAGCCTTAAGGCAGTCTCATGAAACATTGTCTCTTTTCACTAAAATATTCACCAAAAATACAAATATCACCGGAATCCGATGGGGACTGCTGTGTCTCGTTCAGCCAGTATAGGAGCACATTTGGGAGCGATTTCGAGTCAATCGGTCCAAAGACCTGGAAGCTATTGAAAAAATGGGCCACTTTTTTCTTTAAAATATTCACCAAAAATACAAATTTCACCGGAATCCGATGGGGACTGCTGTGTCTCGTTCAGCCAGTATAGGAGCACATTTGGGAGCGATTTCGAGTCAATCGGTCCAAAGACCTGGAAGCTATTGAAAAAATGGGCCACTTTTTTCTTTAAAATATTCACCAAAAATACAAATTTCACCGGAATCCGATGGGGACTGCTGTGTCTCGTTCAGCCAGTATAGGAGCACATTTGGGAGCGATTTCGAGTCAATCGGTCCAAAGACCTGGAAGCTATTGAAAAAATGGGCCACTTTTTTCTTTAAAATATTCACCAAAAATACAAATTTCACCGGAATCCGATGGGGACTGCTGTGTCTCATTCAGCGAGTAGAGGACCACATTCGTGACGAATTTCGAGTCAATCGGTCAAAAGACGACCGTAACCCTAACCCTAGCTCCATAACCCTAACCCTAACCCTAACCCTAATGCCAGCCTTAAGGCAGTCTCATGAAACATTGTCTCTTTTCACTAAAATATTCACCAAAAACACAAATTTCACCGGAATCCGATGGGGACTGCTGTGTCTCGTTCAGCCAGTATAGGAGCACATTTGGGAGCGATTTCGAGTCAATCGGTCCAAAGACCTGGAAGCTATTGAAAAAATGGGCCACTTTTTTCTTTAAAATATTCACCAAAAATACAAATTTCACCGGAATCCGATGGGGACTGCTGTGTCTCGTTCAGCCAGTATAGGAGCACATTTGGGAGCGATTTCGAGTCAATCGGTCCAAAGACCTGGAAGCTATTGAAAAAATGGGCCACTTTTTTCTTTAAAATATTCACCAAAAATACAAATTTCACCAGAATCCGATGGGGACTGCTGTGTCTCATTCAGCGAGTAGAGGACCACATTCGTGACGAATTTCGAGTCAATCGGTCAAAAGACGACCGTAACCCTAACCCTAGCTCCATAACCCTAACCCTAACCCTAACCCTAATGCCAGCCTTAAGGCAGTCTCATGAAACATTGTCTCTTTTCACTAAAATATTCACCAAAAATACAAATTTCACCGGAATCCGATGGGGACTGCTGTGTCTCGTTCAGCCAGTATAGGAGCACATTTGGGAGCGATTTCGAGTCAATCGGTCCAAAGACCTGGAAGCTATTGAAAAAATGGGCCACTTTTTTCTTTAAAATATTCACCAAAAATACAAATTTCACCGGAATCCGATGGGGACTGCTGTGTCTCATTCAGCGAGTAGAGGACCACATTCGTGACGAATTTCGAGTCAATCGGTCAAAAGACGACCGTAACCCTAACCCTAGCTCCATAACCCTATCCCTAACCCTAACCCTAATGCCAGCCTTAAGGCAGTCTCATGAAACATTGTCTCTTTTCACTAAAATATTCACCAAAAATACAAATATCACCGGAATCCGATGGGGACTGCTGTGTCTCGTTCAGCCAGTATAGGAGCACATTTGGGAGCGATTTCGAGTCAATCGGTCCAAAGACCTGGAAGCTATTGAAAAAATGGGCCACTTTTTTCTTTAAAATATTCACCAAAAATACAAATTTCACCGGAATCCGATGGGGACTGCTGTGTCTCGTTCAGCCAGTATAGGAGCACATTTGGGAGCGATTTCGAGTCAATCGGTCCAAAGACCTGGAAGCTATTGAAAAAATGGGCCACTTTTTTCTTTAAAATATTCACCAAAAATACAAATTTCACCGGAATCCGATGGGGACTGCTGTGTCTCGTTCAGCCAGTATAGGAGCACATTTGGGAGCGATTTCGAGTCAATCGGTCCAAAGACCTGGAAGCTATTGAAAAAATGGGCCACTTTTTTCTTTAAAATATTCACCAAAAATACAAATTTCACCGGAATCCGATGGGGACTGCTGTGTCTCATTCAGCGAGTAGAGGAGCACATTCACGACGAATTTCGAGTCAATCGGTCAAAAGACGACCGTAACCCTAACCCTAGCTCCATAACCCTAACCCTAATGCCAACCTTAAGGCAGTCTCATGAAACATTGTCTCTTTTCACTAAAATATTCACCAAAAATACAAATTTCACCAGAATCCGATGGGGACTGCTGTGTCTCGTTCAGCCAGTATAGGAGCACATTTGGGAGCGATTTCGAGTCAATCGGTCCAAAGACCTGGAAGCTATTGAAAAAATGGGCCACTTTTTTCTTTAAAATATTCACCAAAAATACAAATTTCACCGGAATCCGATGGGGACTGCTGTGTCTCGTTCAGCCAGTATAGGAGCACATTTGGGAGCGATTTCGAGTCAATCGGTCCAAAGACCTGGAAGCTATTGAAAAAATGGGCCACTTTTTTCTTTAAAATATTCACCAAAAATACAAATTTCACCGGAATCCGATGGGGACTGCTGTGTCTCGTTCAGCCAGTATAGGAGCACATTTGGGAGCGATTTCGAGTCAATCGGTCCAAAGACCTGGAAGCTATTGAAAAAATGGGCCACTTTTTTCTTTAAAATATTCACCAAAAATACAAATTTCACCGGAATCCGATGGGGACTGCTGTGTCTCGTTCAGCCAGTATAGGAGCACATTTGGGAGCGATTTCGAGTCAATCGGTCCAAAGACCTGGAAGCTATTGAAAAAATGGGCCACTTTTTTCTTTAAAATATTCACCAAAAATACAAATTTCACCGGAATCCGATGGGGACTGCTGTGTCTCATTCAGCGAGTAGAGGACCACATTCGTGACGAATTTCGAGTCAATCGGTCAAAAGACGACCGTAACCCTAACCCTAGCTCCATAACCCTAACCCTAACCCTAACCCTAATGCCAGCCTTAAGGCAGTCTCATGAAACATTGTCTCTTTTCACTAAAATATTCACCAAAAATACAAATATCACCGGAATCCGATGGGGACTGCTGTGTCTCGTTCAGCCAGTATAGGAGCACATTTGGGAGCGATTTCGAGTCAATCGGTCCAAAGACCTGGAAGCTATTGAAAAAATGGGCCACTTTTTTCTTTAAAATATTCACCAAAAATACAAATTTCACCGGAATCCAATGGGGACTGCTGTGTCTCGTTCAGCCAGTATAGGAGCACATTTGGGAGCGATTTCGAGTCAATCGGTCCAAAGACCTGGAAGCTATTGAAAAAATGGGCCACTTTTTTCCTTTAAAATATTCACCAAAAATACAAATTTCACCGGAATCCGATGGGGACTGCTGTGTCTCGTTCAGCCAGTATAGGAGCACATTCGTGACGAATTTCGAGGTCAATCGGTCAAAAGACGACCGTAACCCTAACCCTAGCTCCATAACCCTAACCCTAACCCTAACCCTAATGCCAGCCTTAAGGCAGTCTCATGAAACATTGTCTCTTTTCACTAAAATATTCACCAAAAATACAAATTTCACCGGAATCCGATGGGGACTGCTGTGTCTCGTTCAGCCAGTATAGGAGCACATTTGGGAGCGATTTCGAGTCAATCGGTCCAAAGACCTGGAAGCTATTGAAAAAATGGGCCACTTTTTCTTTAAAATATTCACAAAAATACAAATTTCACCGGAATCCAATGGGGACTGCTGTGTCTCGTTCAGCCAGTATAGGAGCACATTTGGGAGCGATTTCGAGTCAATCGGTCCAAAGACCTGGAAGCTATTGAAAAAATGGGCCACTTTTTTCTTTAAAATATTCACCAAAAATACAAATTTCCACCGGAATCCGATGGGGACTGCTGTGTCTCGTTCAGCCAGTATAGGGAGCTGGGAGCGATTTCGAGTCAATCGGTCCAAAGACCTGGAAGCTATTGAAAAAATGGGCCACTTTTTTCTTTAAAATATTCACCAAAAATACAAATTTCACCAGAATCCGATGGGGACTGCTGTGTCTCATTCAGCGAGTAGAGGACCACATTCGTGACGAATTTCGAGTCAATCGGTCAAAAGACGACCGTAACCCTAACCCTAGCTCCATAACCCTAACCCTAACCCTAACCCTAATGCCAGCCTTAAGGCAGTCTCATGAAACATTGTCTCTTTTCACTAAAATATTCACCAAAAATGCAAATTTCACCGAATCCGATGGGGACTGCTGTGTCTCGTTCAGCCAGTATAGGAGCACATTTGGGAGCGATTTCGAGTCAATCGGTCCAAAGACCTGGAAGCTATTGAAAAAATGGGCCACTTTTTTCTTTAAAATATTCACCAAAAATACAAATTTCACCGGAATCCGATGGGGACTGCTGTGTCTCATTCAGCGAGTAGAGGACCACATTCGTGACGAATTTCGAGTCAATCGGTCAAAAGACGACCGTAACCCTAACCCTAGCTCCATAACCCTAACCCTAACCCTAACCCTAATGCCAGCCTTAAGGCAGTCTCATGAAACATTGTCTCTTTTCACTAAAATATTCACCAAAAACACAAATTTCACCGGAATCCGATGGGACTGCTGTGTCTCGTTCAGCCAGTATAGGAGCACATTTGGGAGCGATTTCGAGTCAATCGGTCCAAAGACCTGGAAGCTATTGAAAAAATGGG